>NW_007800991.1:0-1198 GCF_000696425.1 Galeopterus variegatus | reverse complement strand
GAGGTGTGAAAAGAGGAGGGTGGGGGAGGGTTAGCGAGAAACTGGCAAAGGGCAACAAAAAATGATTACATTGTGTAATGTTGAATATAATAATTTTCCTGATTTGAGCATCACATATTGCATACATGTGTGGATATTTAATGCTGTATTCCCCAGATATGTACAATCAATTATGTTTCAATAAATTCAAAAAATGGCTTTACAGACCAGATGGTACTAACAGACATTTACAGAACATTTTATCCAAGAGCTGAAGAATACACATTCTTTTCTTCAGCACATGGAACTTTCTCCAGGAATGACCATATGCTAAGCCACAAAACTAGTCTCGACAATTTCAAAAAAAGGTGAAATCATATCAAGTGTTTTTCCTGACCATAATGGAATAAAACCTGAAATCAATAACAAGAGGGACCTCAGAAACTACACAAAAACATTGAAATTAAACAACATGCTCCTAAAAGATGAGTGGGTTAAAGAAGAGATAAAAAAGAAAAATTCTTTAAAATCTTGAAACAAATGGGGGCAGAAACATGATATACCAAAACCTATGTGATATAACCAAGGCAGTGTTAAGAGAAAAGTTTATAGCAATAAATGCCTACATTTAAAAATTTTTTTCTAATAAACAACCTAATAATGAATTATGCACCTCAAAGAGCTAAAGAAGCAAGAAAAAATAAATAAATAAGTAGAAGAAAAAAATAATAAATATAAGAGCAGAAATAAATGAAACTGAGACTAAAACTCCAGTACAAAAGATCAAAACAAAAAGGTGGTTTTTTGAAAAATAAATAAATAAATAAACAAAACCAAAAAACATTAGGCAAACTAACCAAGAAAAAAAAAAGACCCAAATAAATAAAATCAGAAATGTGAAAAGAAACATTACAACTGATAACTCTAAAATGCGAAGGATCATCAGAAACTATTATTAATAACTAACTATACGCCAATAAATTTGAAAACCTAGAGGAATTCCAGAAACAAACCAACTGTAGACTTGTAGCAAACCTGGACTTATGGCTCCATCTAGCGCCAAAAAAGTGTCAGTGACCACAGGTTCACAATACATAGTTACTCTGCTTAAAACCTCTGGAAAGATGACAACAAAGAGTGGAATACACATACCTAACCTTTCAATGTTCAGTTGTCATTGCACACCTACAAGCTTCAAAAACATTCAGGGAACAATGGC
>NW_007800990.1:0-1198 GCF_000696425.1 Galeopterus variegatus | reverse complement strand
GAGGTGTGGGCGCAACACCGAGGGTTGCAATCCCGTTGCCGGTCCCAGTCCGGTACGGGCGCCACACTGAGGGTTGCGATCCATTGCCGGTCACGAAAAAAAACAAAAAGGAAAAAAAAAATACTGCTCAGTGATATGCTACTGATCCCCAAATAAAGAGCAAAATTCTTCAGATGGCCTCAGTCATCCCGTTCTGACCTCACTGCTCCTTCAGGACCTGCTCCACCGCTTGCACAGACCTTCCCAGACTCTGAGGAACACTTTTCACCTCTGCTTCCTCTCTGTTAATGCTTTCTCATTTGTCAGATCTCTACTGAAATATCCCTTTCCTTCGGGGAAGCACTTCCTTACCACCTCCCCATCTAAATCAATTTGTCCTTATAATTCCATTTGTGTGATTTTTTGTGTAATCCCTCTCTTTTGTGATAGACTGCAAATTACATAAAAGCAGAGACTGTCTTATTCACAATTATGTTCTCATAAACTAATAGAGTGCCTGATATTTAACAGAAAATGTTGAATAAGTGAATGGAACAGAACAGACTTATGAGTGGCAAGTGAATATATCTAACATATACATTTTAAAAATACTCCCTTTCCATTTAATATTATCTCAAATGACTACCCATGGGCTAATATTGGTATACCATCAAGAAATTTCGTGATTTTTTGTCAGTTTCATGATTTTGTCAATTTCATGATTTTTTTGTCCCTTTTTTGTTGATTTCAAAGCATTTCCTGTCTCATGGTGATATAAGAATGTCTTTCGTAAAAATTTTTACTTTTTTGTAAATGTAAACTTGATTGCAAATTCACTTAGACCACTCAGTCCACAGTGGTTAATTCTCTTTCAATTTAAGGTCTTAATTCAAATATCATTTTCTCAAAAAAAATTGTTTTATAGGTCATTCAGCCAAGATAAGTGTCCTTCTCCTGTGAGACCAAGATTGACATTCCTTGTAGGGAGGTGGCTCTCTACTCAATAACTCAGAAATCTATCTTGGGTATCCAATATCTCCCAGAGCGTCATGGTCATTTATACACAATCAGCCAACAGGCAAGGAGACCCTGGAGAAGGCACACCTGTTTCTTCAAGGACACATTTTTTCCTTCATTCTCGTTGAGAAGAACCTGACAGATGGCTACATCCCACCAGAAAAAAGACTGGGAATATAGCTGCCTTGGATTGAGTGTCCCC
>NW_007800989.1:0-1198 GCF_000696425.1 Galeopterus variegatus | reverse complement strand
GCCTGAGCAGCGCTGAGCACCGTCTAGCCCCACCTCTCTTGAGCTGCATAGCAGGTGGGAGCACCTGAGCTGTGAGCACCAAGGCAGGAGTAGACAAAGCAAGAAATCAGGCATGGAGGAGGTCACTGAGGAGCCAGTCGGAAAAAGAAATCACATTAAATTTTCAAGGGGAAGAAAAAGATTACAAGGAATTGGTTACACAGAAACATTTGAGGAGACAGACAGGGAATAGTGAGATGACCAGAGACAATTCAGAGCAGGAAGCAACCACCTTCCCCAAGGCTGCAGGATAAAGGGAGGATAAGGGACCCCTGGACCCTGGCAGCCGAGGGCAGGTGGTCAAAGGGAACCACGGCAGCTGCCCTGGAATAAACTAGGACCATGAAGTCATCTGTAAGATGAAGATGGAGCCAGGGAGGAGATTCCACCTGAGTAGGGGAGGAAGGTTATTGCCAAAGCGTTCCATTTTTCTGGAAGTGCCAGTGCATTCTGGAGTCCAGCCCTCTCTGGAAGGTGAGGCTGATGCTCTGAGAGGCGTGTAGCGTTTGGTGCACTGCAGCGTGGAAAGGGCAGGGATCGCCTGAGAGCAAATGGTGCAAACGTGAGAACAGAACAGCATCACAAAACAATGCACAGCAGTGTCCAGTGCTCCTGGGGGACAAAATTAGATTTTATAGACAGAGATGGATCTATAAATTAAAGTTTGGATACCTCTGGAAAAGGGAGTTAGAGTTTTTATTTTATTATTTTTTTATTACTTTTTAATATTTTTCAAATTTTATAAGTGTACGTGTATTATCTTCTATAAAATATTTTTTAAAGTTTTGTACTGTTTTCCTTGATTTATTCCAAATTTAGTGTTTTAAACCTGATGATCTCCTCAGTCTAATGATGATTATGTTTTAGTAATCCTTCACATTTGCCACATCAAAGACAATTTTAAAATCTAAGTAGGTGATATCCACTCATGGCCATTGACTATATTCATGTATATCCTGTTCCCAGTCCCTTAAAATGATGTTTCTATTGATGCACTATGTTAATAAAATCATTAAACTTTAGTGTGAACTGGCCAGAGTTCAACACTAAATTGAACAGGTAAGGACCAGTTTCAGAGAAGCCATCTCATGCTCCCACAGTTAATTATCACTGTGCGTGTCCTGTGAATGTTTTTTTTTTTTTTTTTTTTTTTTTTTTT
>NW_007800988.1:0-1198 GCF_000696425.1 Galeopterus variegatus | reverse complement strand
AGGTTTGTGAACAGGCTTGAGGGGTCTGTAGGCTCCATATCCAGTCAGTGAACAGGCTTGAGGGGTCTGTGGGCTCCAGACCCAGCCTTAGTTCGACAGTTGGCCCAGTCGGTGCAGGATCACCAACAGGTAAAAGAGCCCAACAACTGGCATGGTCACCTAGTTTTACAATTGGTGTCACGAACAGGATAAGTAGCTCTACAATTGGCTATGTCGACAGGATTCCAGACATTAGCCCAGAGCCTTAGCCACTGCAGACTGCAACACTGGGAGAACCATTGCATTAGTAATGCTTTTCCAGCAGGCAGGTTGAAACTTCATGAAGGGCTACAGTGGTTGGTGATTACGTTCAGCTGTTAGAAACAGAAAGCTCATTCAACACTGGCTTAAACAATTATGGGCTTATTTTCCTTCAAACAATTAAAAGACTAAAATTATTTCAATGGCTCATGAGAGTCAGAGCTGAGATTTGTGAAGTTTTATTGGTTTTTCCCTAGCCTTCTGCTGCTTCGGTTGCTGAGATTTGTGAAGTTTTATTGGTTTTTCCCTAGCCTTCTGCTGCTTTGGTCGCTTGAGCTCCAGTCACCAAGTATGCATTCTAAGGAGAGAGTGTGAGCAGAAGGAAGAAAGAAGGTGTTTATATTAATAAAGTAATTTTTATCTTATTTTTACATTGCCAAATTTGTGTCACATACCCTTGCACAAGACATTGGAAAATGCATATGCAAGCCTGATGCGTGGGTCCTGCTGTAAAGGGAAATAATCCGATTGATCAGTGATTGGTAAGGCAACCCAGAAATGTCTGCTAAAAGTGTAACTACATGTTGAGAGTGTAACTGCCTGTCTGTGTGTCCCAGAGGCCTAGCCAGGTTGGAGGACAAACTCCTTTTCTATCACTTCCTTTCCCTTTTCTCTTTTCTATTCCTCCTCATGTTCGTCCCCCACTTCCTCCTCCTATTAAATCACTGGTAGAGAAAATATTTTCAAGATTAATAACAAAGGAATCAATCATAAAATGAAAATTTGGGGGACATTATTATCTTACATAATACTGTATGAGTAAATGTGCTATATAAGTATTCAGACATTTGTAAACAAACAAAGTAAAATGACACCAGTAATACAATATTCAGCAGGAAAAAAAATCAAATTTACTCTCATTGCTCTCATATATTGTAGCGATATATATGTTTTAATG
>NW_007800987.1:0-1198 GCF_000696425.1 Galeopterus variegatus | reverse complement strand
CAGCATAAGAGTAAAACAATTAGTGTTTGTGAATGAAAAGACTTAGAATGGCCATGGTTGAGGACATTGTGACATTTTAACACAATGCAACAGACAAGAACATTTTACATTTCTGCCACATACAATATTTCAGTAACAATAGCTGAGATTATGATTGATAATATTATACCAGGACAAATCAGATTTATAGAAATTTAAAACAATTTCTGAAACACATATTAATAACATATCCATGCAACTCAAAGAAAGTTAAACATCATTTCTTTTTTGGCAATGCTTCTCACGCAAATTTAACATATCAAATAAGCCTAATTAGTTTACTATCTCTCTTTTTACAAAGCAGAGAACAAGTTTTTCTGAGCTATTTCAGGGTCCCTCTGGAACATCCAAAAGTTAGCTCAGATCAAAACAACGTAATTCAAAATTTAATTTTGAGAAAAAATTTCAAAAGATGTAAAACCCTTTATTGGCTGGCCGGTTAGCTCAGCTGGTGAGAGCACGGCCTGTAACACCACAGGTCAAGGGATTGGTTCCCCATACTGGCCAGCTGCCAAGATGTATATAGAAAACACTTTATTAAACATGACATGGGACATTACAAAGCAATATTTAGTTAACAAAAGTGACAAAATATTTTAAAGCCAATTGAAATAAATTACACAGATGTAGAAAAAAATCTTAGCTTTTTTAGTACAGAGAAGTCAGGTTTCTTAAATAATCAAAGACCTCATATAAAAGAATATGAAGCCCAGAAAATTATTTTGATAAGGCACAAAATCTTTGTTTCCCATGAACATTACTTAAAAGGTAAGGAAAACTTTTCTCATTTTCTTATTAAGAGCAGACCAGTACTCCAAGAACACCTTGCTGTTTTAACATAGAAAGCCGAATGCTAGTTTGGCATCAGTACAATTCTGATATTAATGCTCAATTTTAAAAACATAATTTTCTCCATATCTAACCAGCTTGATCTTCCATAAAATACCTTTTTCAAGATTTCTTTTCCACAAATCTTTTCAACTTTCTTGTATCTACTCAGTTTTTGTGCTATATTTTTTCTTTCTCTCATTGTAGAACAAAAAGTCATTTTACCTTAGTAAAAAAATTACTCTCTTTTTCCTTAACAAAACAAAATATATCCTCACACCTTACAGATTTTCTTACAAAAAGTTCTATGTACTTGTTCTATATAGAGTTG
>NW_007800986.1:0-1198 GCF_000696425.1 Galeopterus variegatus | reverse complement strand
TCTTTATTTTAATGATACTCTAAAAGCTTCCATAGTTTTTTTTCATTTTATTTATTTACCAGTTTCTAAAATAATGAGTTTGTTCTCTTGCATCCTCTATTGGTGACCAACGACCTTTTCCCTCTTGAGTATCATTATAAACTCACAATTATATGCATATTTGAAGTATTTTAATTCATTGCATTTAATATTTTTATTGATGCTCAAATTGTTTGATCCTTGGCTAAAGGGAGCCTACTCAACTTGATTCCTAAGTCTAAAAACATGTCTTGATGATTTGGATAAACTACCTTATAAACAAGTATTGCCATTCAGTTTTTGTGCCCAAGTTTTATTTGCATTCATACTGGTGCTAATAGTGATTCTTCAGTTGTTTTAGTCTAATATCAAAAGAACAGAGGTAAAAGAATAGACCTAATTTGTAAATGATGCATTTACATCAAGTTGCGGTGAAAATATGTCACAGTATGATGTCCATTTTGCAGTGTTTCAGATAGGGAAAAGTGGGGGGAAAATGGAATCATCACTTGGTATGTGGTGAGGTAGTCATACTAGACTCAAAAGAATCTGTACCATTGTAAGCACTGCAGTCTAGGTTGAGCATTGATTTAGTTTCAGTGAAATAGCATCATCTATCATAAAAATTAATGTTAAATTGAATTTTATTAGTGTTGTTTTGTTTTTATTTAATTTTAGGAGTTTGCACCTAGTTAGGAGTTACAGTTCTGAAGAGTTTAAAACAAGTTTATGACTTTATGTCTTATTTCTTTATCTCCTTTTGTGTTTTAGGAGTTATCTAACTGGTTTCATGATTAGTGCAGTGTCTGTTTTGTTATTATTACTCTAAGTGCAGATTTTAATTCTATACATTTTTAGTATTATGTCTTACGTGGAGGACCTGTTTTTGCCGTGATGCTTGTAGGAGTAATTTAAAGTAGTCCTTATTTCACTTATCTACCTTTTGTGTTTCATCTTTTGTACTTTATAGATCATCTTGTTCATCTCCAATGGCTTAGGATGTATCTTTATAGAGCTTTAAAATGAGGTTGCCAAGTATTGTTTCTAACTTTTATGCTATTTCTGAAATGATTAATTTTTCCAACATCTTTTATTTATCTTAGATTTGTAATGTTTTATTTCTCTTGTTCTGAGGTATATTTCTTTATGTTCCTATATGTTCCATTGTGGCTTTTTTTTT
>NW_007800985.1:0-1198 GCF_000696425.1 Galeopterus variegatus | reverse complement strand
TGGTGCAGGAATGCATCCCACCCAGGAGAAAGTCATTCCTGAGCAGGTAATAAGACCCTCACAGAGACAGCTGTAATTTAGACAGAGTCATTGCTTGGTATAAAAGTATAACCACATTTTCCAATGACTTTAAACCATTCTCCAGATTAGAAATGTATATAATTCCTAGAAAGAAGTTTAGGCTCTGTTACATTTGTCAGAATGTGAAATAACTGCAATTATTTATAAAACACCTATTTTTCTAATGAGTCATTAGGTTTCCTTCCTCTCCTCTCCTGCAAACTGTAAAAAGAAGCCCATAAGTCTTAAATACAAGATGGATCTTCTTATGTCTGGGGTGAGTAGCTGAGATCTTGCACTCAAGCATGAAAATGAATAAATCAATCTTTCAAGGTCTGTTCCACTTGTGATACCAATAATCCCACACTTAGTTTCATCTCCAACCTTCCCAAGAATATCAAACAGGATCGTGATTAGCAAAGTGAATATTTTACAAGTTTGTAAGTCAGGAGGAATAAAATATATATTAGCACATAAAGTACTTTTATGATGTACTTTACAGATCTAAAATTAAAGTTTAGCTCCTGATATGAAATATACAAGTATCCTTCAAAACTTGGGTTACTTATATGGTTAAGTTTCTTGAAATGTAAAAAAATACAGGTTTTTTCAGACAATAATTACAAATTTAATCCATTTCCTTTCATAAACATCAAAAAGTTAATTGTGCCATAAACAGGGTTACAAGCTGATGGCCTTGAAAGAACTGCAGAGTCCTTGCTTGTTTTAGACAAGCATGGAATAACTTGGGAACATTTAAAAAAATCAGGTGAAAACAATAAAAAAAGATAGTATGTTCTGGTCTTAAGGTCATTGACAGCATAAGTCAGTCCCCAAAAGGAGCAGAGTGGTGTGGCAGAAACCAGAGCTGATGGTGTATCAAGAAGGAGGTGGTCACAGGGCTGGCCCGGTGGCGCACTGCTACAGTGCGCTGCTTGGGAAGCGTGGCGGCGCTCCCAACGAGGGTTCAGATCCCACATACAGACCGGTTCCCGCTCACTGGCTGAGCAAGGTGTGGGAGCAACACCGAGGGTTGCGATCCCGTTGCCGGTCACGAAAAAAGACAAAGAAAAGGAAAAAAAAAAATGCACCACAGAGCAAAGTTGCCAAACAAGATAAAGACACAAGTGCCTGCTGG
>NW_007800984.1:0-1198 GCF_000696425.1 Galeopterus variegatus | reverse complement strand
TGATATTCAAAGATATAAGCTGGGAGAATAGTTGTTATAATCTCTTGAAATAGAAAAAAAAATGCAAGGCATAAATTCATATCCAAAGTAAAATTCAGTTGATAAAACTGATGCTGAGAATTGTTTTTAATCATTAGGGAAATGCAAATTAAAACCACAATAAGATATCATCTCACTCCAGTTAGAATGGCTATTATCAACAAAACAGAAAATAACAAATGCCCGTGAAGATGGGGAGAAAAGGGAACTCTCCTACATTGTTGGTGGGAATGTAAATTGATGCAGCCACTGTGGAGAACAGTATGGATGTTCCACGGAGAACTAAAAATAGATCTACCTTATGACCCGGTTTTCCCACTACTGGGTATATACCCAAAGGAAATGAAATCAATATACTAAAAAAACACATGCACTCCCATGTTCTTCACAGAACTATTCACAATTGCCAAGAGGTGGAATCAAGCTAAATGCCCATCAGAAGTTGAATGAATAAAAAATCTGTTATATACACACATTAAAATATTATTCAGCTATAAAAATAAATGATATCCTATCATTTTCAGCACCATGGATGGAACTGAAAACCACTATTTTAGGTGAAATGAGTCAGGCACAGAAAGACAAATAACAAATACTGAAAAACAAACAATCAAAAAACCAAGAGGTTCTCATCCTCATAAAAGTGGAGAGCAGACTAGTGATTACCAGAGACCAGGAGGGGAGAGAACTAGGGGGAAAGAGAAGTGGTGGACTGATGGGTACAAAACTATGCTCTGTGTGAATCATCATGCACTACATGCGTGTATTGAAATAACACACTGCACTCCACAAATATGTACAAGTAAATGTTAAAATAAAAATAAAAACTAAAACTGAAGATGGACATTTTTTTTCTTTTGGCAATTCCCAAAGCAGATAAATGTTGCATTGCAGAAAATAAATTTCAGAAAGGACTGTTTCAACCATTTTTGTATTAGTACTATAAAATTTTAAGAAGCACAAAATTATCAGTACTAAAAAGTAATCAGAAAAAACTTCAAACAATTTATGTACTCAGAAAATATAATAATAATAATTTAAAATTGTTAAACTGATAAAGATAAACAAAATTCAAATTTATGAAAAAACTTAACAACAAAAAATCCTGCTCTTTCTGCCTGCTTCTGAAATTCTAAAACTTTCTAAGTTATTTGGGGGC
>NW_007800983.1:0-1198 GCF_000696425.1 Galeopterus variegatus | reverse complement strand
GAGGGGGCAGTCCGTAAGTGTTGGTTGAATTGACTTCAGCCTCTCCCACAAGATGAATTGTAAGCCCAGTGTGGGGTAACACGCAGATGGAGGTCCAGAAGGCAGTCAGTCCTCTTTTCCCTTCTGGGTTTGTGTTGAGTGGCATTTGGACATGGAGGAGTCACTTAGTCCTCCTAGCTGACTTCAACATTGTAGGCTCCTTGAACACAGGCTGCTGCCCCAAGTAGTAGGTCTGACATCTTGCCTCTCATTTTGCATCTTCAGAGACTCCTCCACTCTCTGGGAATGACATGGACTCCCTCTCCTGCGACAGTGGAAGCTCGGCAACCAGCACCCCAGGCATGCCCCTCCTGGTCACTGGCCACCGCCTGTGGGCCAGCAAGAGTGGCCGTCACATCCTGGGCCTGATTGAGGACTATGATGCCCTGTGCAAGCAGATTAGCCAGGGCCAGAGGCTCCTTGCTGAAATGGACATTCAAACCCAAGAGGCTCCCAGCCCCACAGGTCAAGAGCTGGGAACAAAGGTAACGTGAGCGACAGAGCTGGAAGAAGGGTGGTCCTCAATGGGAGCAGAAAGTGGGAGGGGTTGGCTGAGGGCACTAGGAGGCAAGTGGCGCCATTGTCCTCGGTAAGGCCCTGAGAAGAGGGACCAGATGTAGCCCAGGAAGTCTCAGAGGTCAGGTCCAGTGGGGAGCAACTCATTGTGGTTTGTACCATGTGTTACTACGACTGCTTCACTGGTATCTGCTGTACTGCGTCCACGACGGCCACTGTTCCTCCAGTCTCTCACTCATCCTTCTGTCCACCTGCCCTTCAGCGTGTCTAGCCATTCATCCGCCCAGTCCACCTGTCCATCCCCCACCCAGGCCTGTGTGCTCAGGCTCTGGGGCTGCTGTGGTGAAGACACAGGTTCTGATCATCATGAAGCATACCCTACCCTACCTTCATTTCTGCAACTGCTTTGTGAGCAGCTTGCCAGTGAGACATCCTACGTCCCCCTCAAGATTGTTGGCGGCTCCTGTCTCTTCTTGCACAGGAGATTTTTATATGCTCTTTTAGTTCCTCCTCAGAACAACCTGTGCAATAGGTGATGTCATTCCCTCTTAAGAGGCTGAGGTGAGGTCACTGGTGGCGATCGGCATTTGAAGCCAGTTCTCTGTCCTCCACAGGGCCTCTTTCTGGGTCCTGAGGTTGCTTC
>NW_007800982.1:0-1198 GCF_000696425.1 Galeopterus variegatus | reverse complement strand
CAACGAGCAAGACAAAGTCCCTTCTCCCATGGGACATATTGTTAAGGTAAGACACACAAAAATCATACATACAAAGAATAATATGATTTGAGAGAGTGAAAAGGATTATAAAACAAGTGAACAAGGGTGCTGTGATGCATGTGGGTGGGGAAGTCCTCACTGGGAGTGATCAACTGGGGCAGGGCTCTTGGAGAGAGCTCTGGGACACGGTAATAAGAAGGGCACAGCCACACACAGAACTGAGGCAGAGCATTCCAGGCAATGAGGAAAACAGGTGCTAACGCCCTGGGCAGGAAGTAGGCAAAAGAAAGACGCACTGGAATGTGACATCTGAAGGAAAGCAGCAGACTACGAGGTGGAGGGAAGGCAGGAGAAAACACGGCAGGCCCCGGGTGCTGTAGAGTACGGGTTTTCTTCAAAGACCAGGGACTTTGCTTTTCATGTTCCTCCATCTCCAGTGCCTGCCATGAAGTAGGTACTCAGGAAATACTGAACGAACACTGATTATGAAAATAAACATTGAAATAGAAATGGGACTCTATGGTTCTCCACATGGAAGCTTGGAGAACAATTAGTAGATTTCATAGTCATTCAGGAAAGATGTCACGATGGCTTGAATCATGGTGATCATAGTTGAGAAGGGGTAAGGTAGACATAACAGGACATGCTGATGGGTTAGATGTGGACAATGCAAGAAGGAGAAAAAATCCAAGATGAGGCTTACATTGGGCTTGGGGTTCTAAACAGTACAAACATAGCAGCCTATCTAAGAAATAAAATTCAGCTAAGACTCTGTGGCTATAAACAGACAGCAAACTTCTAATGATCTGTACCTGCATTCCAGTCCCCAGAACTCAGATGCTATTTAGATGATTAGCAAATATTTATCATGTATATACTAAGGGTAACTCATTTTTCTATGAAATATGAAACACAGAAAGATTAAAAAAAATATAATTGGTGTCACAATGATAAAAAAATCTAGTCAATAGGTAATAATATGATTTTCATATATTAAAAATATCAAGGAAATATGTAATGAGTATGAGTTAAGTTCCAGAATGTTTACCTGGGCTGAGGATGTTGTGGAAGACAGCATAGAAGAAGTTTTGAGATAGACCTCAAAGCATACATCCTATTCAAATACGTATAGTAGAGGGAAGTGTACTGGGTAGATGAAAGCATCACAAAGAAGGAT
>NW_007800981.1:0-1198 GCF_000696425.1 Galeopterus variegatus | reverse complement strand
TTGCCCATGCTTTTGGGGTCGTATTCATGAAGTCTGTGTCCAGTCCTACTTCCTGAAGTGTTTCCCCTATGTTTTCTTTAAGAAGTTTTATTGTTTCAGGGTGTATATTTAAATCCTTAATCCATTTTGAGTTGATTTTAGTATATAGTGAGAGGTATGGGTCTAGTTTCATTCTCCTGCTTATGGATATCCAGTTCTCCCAGCACCATTTGCTGAAGAGGCAGTCCCTTCCCCAGTGAATAGGCTTGGTGCCTTTGTCAATGATCAGATGGTAGTAAGTGTGTGGGTTGATTTCTGGATTCTCTTTTCTATTCCATTGATCAGTGTGTCTGTTATGACAAACCCACTGCCAATATCATCCTGAATGGGGAAAAGCTGAAAGCTTTTCCTTTAAGAACAGGAACTAGGCAAGGATGCCCACTCTAACCACTCCTATTCAACATAGTGTTGGAAGTACCAGCCAGAGCAATCAGAGAAGAGAAGAAAATAAAAGGCATCCAGATTGGAAAAGATTAAGTCAAACTGTCCCTGTTTGCAGATGACATGATCCTATATATCAAACAGCCTAAAACCTCTACAAAAAAAGTCTTGGAATTGATAAATGATTTCAGCACAGTAGCAGGATACAAAATCAACACACAATAATCAGTAGCATTTCTTTTCCCCAATAGTGAACATGCAGAACGAGAAATCAAAAAAGCCTGCCCATTTACAATTGCCACCAAAAAATAAAATACTTAGGAATTGAGTTAATCAAGGATGTGAAAAATCTCTATAATGATAACTACAAACCACTGCTGAGAGAAATTAGAGAGGATGCAAGAATTTGGAAAGATATCCCATGCTCTTGGATTGGAAGAATCAACATAGTGAAAATGTCCATACTACCCAAAGTGATATACAAATTCAATACAATCCCCATCAGAATTCCAATGACATTTCCTCAGAAATGGAAAGAACTATCCAGACATTTATATGGAATAATAAAAGACCACGCATAGCCAAAGCAATGCTGAGCAAAATAAATAAAGCTGGAGGCATTACACTACCCGACTTTAAGCTCTACTACAAAGCTATAATAACCAAAGATTACTTTCAATGTAGAATCTGAAGCCATATCAGTAAACTTTTGGTATGTGTTGGGGACCTGTAGCCCCACACCCCTTCTTGTGTGACCAGGCCCACGTGACAATCTGCT
>NW_007800980.1:0-1198 GCF_000696425.1 Galeopterus variegatus | reverse complement strand
AAGTCAGGAAAATTTTTTCTCACTTTTATCAGTAACCTTGAACGCCTAAGACAAGTCTATAAGATTCTGAAAACAGGAAGAACACTGTATTTTTATTAGTCTCTAAAGATCTTAGAATGTGATAAAAACAAAATCAGTAAAATTGTACCTCTTATATTTATATATGTCCCTAGACTTTTTTTAGGTTAATATAGATTATTATTGTCAGAGTTAAACTAAATGGAAAAGTAATATGTAAAACTAAATTTCCAACCCCAGACATTTTATTTTAGACCAAAATAAAGGTTACTAGTTTAAAATTTGTGTAAAAGAGTTCATCAAGGGGAAAAAACAAGTCATTTTGGTGCACAATTGCAAAATGCCAAAAACAAAACAAAACAAAACTGGTAACTTTCTTTACCTATCTTCTTGGATTAAGTCATTTAAAAAATTTACCCATTTTAAATTTAGCACAACAAATATTTATAGAGCACTGATAATAAAATCAAAATAAATACACCAACAAAATATAGTCTTCTACTCTCACGGAACTCAACACAGGAGAGTCTAGAGGAAGAGAGAAAAAGCAAACAATTCAAAAGCTGTGTGACAGAGGTATATTATACCTCCATACTTATTCTATATCTATGATAGAGATATACTGATAATACTAGCAATTTATTGAGCATCAACATAGGTTGATAGGTGTTTTATCTATGTAATCAAGTGTCACTTAATGGCAGGGATATGTTCTGAGAAAAGCATTGTTAGGCAATTTTGTTATTGTGCAAACATCATAGACTGTACTTACACAAACCTAGATAGTATAACCTATTACACAATTAGGCTATATGGTACAGCCACTAAAATCTTATGGAACCACTGTCATTGTATACGTGGTCTGTTATTGACCAAAACATCATTATGCAGCACATAAATGTATTATTTCACGTCCTCACTAAACCCTTGCATGTTAAGAATTATTATGCCCATTTTACAAAAATAGAATTGAAGTTTACAGTGTTCAGGTAGGTAAACTAATGAAGCCAAGATGAAGGTAAATTTGTGTGACTCAAAAGCTTATACTCTTTTGGCTACCCCACTGTTTTCATTAAATTGAGATATCTCAGGATTTGTCAGCTCTTAAACTGAAATATATACTGGTCAAAGATTCCAGATCTTGTCATGTCAGTTTCTTCATCTGAAAGTTGTCTGTAAT
>NW_007800979.1:0-1198 GCF_000696425.1 Galeopterus variegatus | reverse complement strand
CTGCCAGAAAGTGTATAATAATAAATTGTATAATTTATTCCTATACGAAATTAAATATCCTCTTTGGATCAACCAAAGGCCATTTTTGAATCAATTTTTCTGCTTTTTTATCTGCAATATGATTTTTGTGTTTAAAATGGTCATCACAATGTTTTTCAATTGCCTGGAAACTTTAAAAAGAAGTAGAAAGGATGGGAGAATGAATATTTAGCAAATGCCTCTGTCTCTCAATCATTCAAAATATAATTTGAAAAGATATTAATATTGACACATCTTAGATTCTCATGTCTTCATGCTAATGTCTCCATAGATTGATGATTTTTATATAGAATCATATAACTCGGAGGCATGTTTCAATATAGATAATAGTCATGTTTTTAAACTGTCAATTTTATCTGTTTTAAATATGTTTTGAAATATTAGTTAGTAAAGCATGTAGCCCTGTTAAGAATAGCAACTACTTGTCTAGTTAATGTGTATGGCACTGTGAATAAATTATGTGCAGGTACTAGTTGAGTCACTGTAGATATTATTAGTTCACCTTATTTGAACACTTGCTGTGTGGCAAATATTATTTTAATCCCCATAAATGTATTAACATATTTAATTGAATAACTCTATACTATGGGCAATTTTATTATCAATATTTTGGGGAGAAGCGAAAGGAGGTTCATGATGACACAGACAGGAGGTACAGGACCCAGATATCTGGTTGCAGAGTCCCTACTTGTCACCACTCTGCAGTGCTTGATTCTGATCCTCATCCAGGTATAACAATTTGTGGATTAGAACTGTGTGGCCTCAAGAAGACAAGCTTTGCAAATTCAACCCTGCTGAACAGTGACAGAAAATGTCCTGGAACTTATGACTAATTTACCTAGGAGTTTCTTTGTAGCAGAAGACCATCAAGTATCCATAGTGGATTGTCCATTGAATGTGATTATGACATTTTGGGTCAGTGAGATCATTGGGGTTTCAAGGTTTGCTACACATTATTTAAATATGCGTTAGTGGTAGAAGGATTATTATATATCATAAAATTCTTTAGTCAAAATTTCCAGACTCTGGGCCGGCCCAGTGGCACACTGGAGAGTGCGCCGCTTGGGAGCGCGGCGGAGCTCCCGCTGAGGGTTCGGGTCCCATGTGGAGACCGGTTCCTGCTCACTGGCTGAGCGTGGTGCGGGCACAACACCGAGGG
>NW_007800978.1:0-1198 GCF_000696425.1 Galeopterus variegatus | reverse complement strand
GTAAGGGGGAGGAAAGGAGGAAAAGATGAGTAGTATTTCTGATCCCAAGTAAACAACCTTCCTGGTTTAACTCTCCCCCCACCCACAATCATGTGTGCTACCACTTTTTGTATTCTGACAACACTGCAGAAAGAGCTGATTTAATCCTGCCTAATTTGCCAGCCTAGTCTCTAAGATAGAAGCATAATTGAGTTTCTTGGGCATATTAATTCCTCTTAATGTGCTTAGTAGGTTGCGGGTTTGCAAGCCATCTTCTAAGGAGAACAGGGAAATGAAGAAGAGGATGCTATAAATATAGCCTCATCTTGGCCTGGATCCTGATATTCCCCCAAATTTATGCCAATCAAACACATGAAGCAATATGCCAGAGTGTTAACATTGGTCATCCCATGGGCATAGAACTGAAGTGCAGTAGAGTCATGGAGGGAGATTATTATCTTTATTTTGATGCCTCTTTTGAAAGAATTTTTTTAATGAAGGAAGGAAGAGGGGGGATAAAGGAAGGAAAAGAGTGAGAAAAACATGCCCAAACCACAATAAAAGTTGTAAGCCCGAAACCTAGAGTGTATCAGAAAAAAATTTTAAGTATTGTAAATACAAAGGATAAAAGCATAATATAGTAAAATCGGTAATTCTATAAATCTGTAATGCTAGGTTTTTAATGAAAGGTAAAAAGGTCTACAAATTCCATTTTTTCCCTTAGCAGTTAAAAAAAGAAAACTTCTGAGTTATGGACTGATAGTATAGATAAGAAAAATGTCTCTGCTGTGAATGGCTGCTAGAATTTCTTTATATATACCACTTATACAAGGGTGAAAACAGACTGAATAACAGTCAATCTTGTATTTTTGGCAGACTAAATGATTAACCATATCACATCAGAGTCAATCTCAGTTCAATCGACTATATGGAAATTAGTCACTGTAATAGAAAAAGTAGTTAACTCAAAGGGGTTCATTCATCAATCACATATCAACACACCAAAAGATAATCTTTCTGCTTAAGCTCCCAGGCTCTACTCATTCATTCATTCTTTCCTTCCTTCAGCAATTATTTGTTGACCTCTTACAATGAGCCAGGCACTCTGCAGGACATTGCTAATAAAAACACACTCCTTAAGATAAAGGAGATTATAGATTAGAAGGGGAAATTGAAAAATAAATAAATTAGCTCATAGATTTGCAAAAAAAAAAAAAAA
>NW_007800977.1:0-1198 GCF_000696425.1 Galeopterus variegatus | reverse complement strand
AGCGGGAGCGCTGCCACGCTCCCAAGCAGCGCACTGTAGCAGTGCGCCACCGGGCCGGCCCAACAAGATGAAGATTCTAATTCTGCATTCTAATAATTCCCTAGGTGATGCTGCTGTTTCTGGTTGATAGACCACACTTTGAGTAGCAAGGATCTGGAAGACTCATTCTTGAGATTCAAGGTTAATATGTCAATTATAGGTCTCTTGTTTCAGCTTAGGTCACTTGTTCTCATTAGGAGTTTGTAGTATCCTATTTATGCCATGTTTTACGTCCTGGAAACAAACCTTTTGAGGGCTGGCCCGTGGCTCGGTTGGAAGAGTGTGGTGCTGACAACACCAAGCCAAGGGTTAAGATCCTTTTACCGGTCATCTTTTAAAAAAAAAAAACAACAGACTGTCCTTAAGCTGAAATTTCATCATACTTCCATGTTCGCTCATCATTCTACTTTTTCTATCTAGTTTTAGATCATCCAGAGAATAGCATAGTGTTTTTGGAGTTAGGTCTTCCTTGTTCAATATATTCTCCTTTATAGTTCCTGTAGTGGCAAATGGGTTTGATCTATTAAGTAGAAGTTGTTGGGATGTATAGAATAAGTTTCCTTGACCAAAGAGATAAAGTGCATTGTTTAAATCATAATTTAAAATTATCCCTTAAAAACTTCTGCGTATCAAAGGCAACAATAGAGTGAAAAGGCAACCTGTGGAATTGGGAGAAAATGCTTGCAAATCATAGATCTTGTAAGGAATTAATATCTGGAATAAAGGAAGTAATATCTGGAATATATAGAGAACTCCTACAACCCAATAACAACAAAAAAAAACCTGATTAAAAAATGGGCAAAGGACTTGAATAGACATTTCTCCAAAGAATTATAAATGACCAACAAACATAGGAGAGATGCTCAACACCACTAATCATTAGAGAAATGCAAATCAAAAGTATTCTGATGTATATCATTTCACACCTGTTAGGATGTCAACTATCAACAAAACAAAACCAACTAGAAAATAACAAGTATTGGTGAGGATGTGGAGGAATTGGAACCCTTGTATACTGTTAGTAGGACTGTAAAATGGTGTAGCCATAATGGAAAACAGTACCTCAAAAAATTAAACAGAGGTACCATATGATCCATCAGTCCTAATTCTGAGTATATATCTGAAAGAATTAAAAGCAAGATCTTTTTTTTTTTTTTTT
>NW_007800976.1:0-1198 GCF_000696425.1 Galeopterus variegatus | reverse complement strand
GGTTCGGATCCCATATAGAGACCGGTCTGCTCACTGGTTGAGCGCGGTGTGGGCGCAACACTGAGGGTTGTGATCCTGTTACCGGTCACGAAGAAAGACAAAAAGGAAAAAAAAAAAAGAAAAAGCAGCAAAACAAAACAAAAAAACAAAAAAACACTCATGTGGTGTTTCTTAATACTACTGTCAAGGGAACTATTTTGCAAATACTGAACATTTATGCCACATTTAAGTATATAGTTTTAGAGAAACTTTTCTAGAAACAAATAAGTTTGAAGCTGGGTTTATTTGTTTTGTTTGCCTTTTTAATAAATTTCTTGACAGGCTAAGGTTCTCTCCAGGGACAATGCTTTCCCTTCTGAATGCAAATTACCTTAGATTTCTCCTGGGACTTTTGCACTTATCTTTAATATTCTGGTCTTCCCATTTTATTCCTAAAATATAGATGAAAAAAAAATATATGAATTATTATAAAATTACATATATAAAAATTATTATAAGCTAGGTTCATGGCACAGTGTGACCAAGCCTGATTTATTCACCAAAGTATTCCCTTTCCAGATTCCAAATCATTGAACCTTGCTGACAAGGAAAACACACTTGTTCTCTCATTCACTAAGTGAAGGAATAATGTCATCCTTACCTACAAAGGCCAAGTTCCTGAAGGTTTCCTGCATCACATCTCTGTAAAGATTCCTCTGGGAAGGATCCAGCAAAGTCCATTCCTCCTGGGTGAAGTTCACAGCCACATCCTCAAAGGCCACTGAGTCCTGAAACAACATAGATGTGTAGAGGAGGATGAGTAAGACTGACAGCAGTGGGGATCTACACTCAATTCATAGTAAGTTCACATGATGCCATGGACTCCAAATATTTATTCTATGATTTGTTCGGCAGAACTCTCATTCTGTCCACACTCTCATCCTCCCACCCAGCAATTCTGATGCTAGAACTGAACTGTTCAGTAAAGTGACAGCAGAGTAGCAACACCCATCTCCTTGGAGGGCCCAGGGAATAAGATGTGCTGCCTGGGTCACCCCTAATGTCTCTTTGTACAGTGGCTCTATACCACCTGTCATAATGAAGTCCTACTAAACGGTGTGCAGAAGAGGTGACATTAACAGGCCTGAGACTGCTAACTCATGGAAGTGCCAGCTTCCAAAGTTTGTCCTTCACTGGCATCTGAGAACAGAGATTTTGG
>NW_007800975.1:0-1198 GCF_000696425.1 Galeopterus variegatus | reverse complement strand
GGGAGGTTCATCCAAGTTGTCATGTGTATCCTTTGTGTTGCTGCGACTATTCTATACTAAGAAAGAATACTAGAATACCAGTTTAACTATTCACATGTGGATTGCTTCCAGTTTTTGTGTTACATCTGTCACAGGTTTTTATGTGAACATAAATTTTCATTTCTTTGGGATTGCCCAAGAGTGCAGTAACTGGGTCATCTGGTAATTGCATGCTTAGTTTTTTGTGTGTGTGATAAAAACGCTTACCATGAGATCTACCCTCTTATCACAACTTTAAGTGCACGATGTGTTATCGCTGACCCTAGGTAAATGCGGCACCGCAGATCTCTAGGGCTTATTCATCTTGCTTGACTGCAACTTTGCTGCCACTCATTAGTAACTCCCGTTTCTTCCCCTCCCCCAGTCCCTGGCAGCTGCCATTTCACTCTTGGATTCTATAAATTTGATTATTTTAGATACGTCATACAAGAGGAATTATGTGGTATTTGTCTTTCTGTGACTGGCTTATTTTACTCAGCATAATGTCCTCGTGGTTCATCATTCCGTTAAAATGACAAGATTTCGTTTTTTAAGGGTGAGTAGTACTCCACTCTGCATGTATGCCATATTTTCTTCATTCTTTCATCTGTCTGTAAACTTTTACACACATCTTGGCTGCTGCGAATAACGCTGCAATGAATATGGAATACTAATATCTCTTCGTGACTCTGATTTCATTTCTTTCAGATAAATACCCAGAAGTAGAATTGCTGGATCATATTGGTAGTTGTAATTTTAATTTTTTTTTTTCCTTTTTGTCTTTTTTCGTGACCGGCAACGGATCACAACCCTCAGTGTCGCGCCTGTACCGCGCCAGGACCGGCCACGGGATCGCAACCCTCGGTGTTGCTCCCGCCCCTCGCTCAGCCAGTGAGCAGCCGGTCTGTATGTGGGATCCGAACCCTCGGCGGGAGCGCCACCGCGCTTCCCAATCGGCGCACTATAGCAGTGCGCCACTGGGCCGGCCCGTAATTTTAATTTTTTGAGGAAACTCTGTAATATTTTCCATACCAGCTATGCCACTTTGTCTTCCAAAATCTTGTGCAGGGTTTTCTATTTTTCCACATCATTGATAACATTTGCTTTTTTAAATACCCACCTTAACAGGTATGGGGTGATATCTCATTGTGGGTTTAATTTGCATTTCCCTGATGATTAG
>NW_007800974.1:0-1198 GCF_000696425.1 Galeopterus variegatus | reverse complement strand
TTGTCCTTTTTGAGACCGGCCGCACCGTGCTCAGCCAGTGAGCACTGTGAACGCACTGGTCGTCCCTATATAGGATTCGAACCCGTGGTGGGAGCGCCGCTGTGCTCCCAGCGCCGCACTCTCCCGAGTGCACCACGGGCTCGGCTGTCAGGCAACTTTTTGGTAAAAAGTTTATTTAGTCAATTTCACATGTCTATAGTCTTCAGAATTCACAGCTTCTTTCCCTTACAAGTTAAAGGGACTCAGGTAACCTCTCTCCGCTTCAGGGATATACTCTGAAGAGATAGATGTCTTCCCAGTGACCCGCATTTTTTTGTTTAGTTTTTGAACTATAACTCTAGGAATATCTGTTCTAGACCAAACAGCTTCACAAAGATTTCCATTTAAATATAAATCTTTGTTATTTTCCTCTCTATTTTAGTCATTTCCGTCTTATTCAGGCATGTGCCAAAGTCTGTGCTCCTCTGGGTAGTGAGCCTTCTTCATCTTTTACTCCATTATTCCTTTGCCCATTTAACGATGCATTTAGAACTCCTTTCTGGTATCCCTAGTTTCTTTACAATTTCTCCACCTTTTTTTTTAGCCTTCAGGTGTCATAAATCCTCCTTTTGCCCTTTCAATGGAGGATGTTTATTTCCTGCACTGGGCTTAGTAACTTGGCCCCACCACTGTTGCCTGCAGACTGCTCCTTGTTCTCTCATGAAAACCTCTTCTTTTCTGAG
Organism: Galeopterus variegatus; assembly: GCF_000696425.1. Classification (NCBI taxonomy): domain Eukaryota; kingdom Metazoa; phylum Chordata; class Mammalia; order Dermoptera; family Cynocephalidae; genus Galeopterus; species Galeopterus variegatus. Next base: position 476 of record NW_007800974.1, on the reverse strand, counting down.
GCCTGTGACATTGTACCACACTTTTCTGTATTTTGTTGTTGGCACCTGCCGCTGACCTGTACTGGATGGTTCCCCAGTACTTTCAAGATCTTCTGACACTTAGCTGATTGTCTTTCCTTCCAGATCACTTTGTGCCATCATCTTAGGCAGCCGACACATCTAACATTCTGGCCTGCCAGTTCCTTCAGTTGTCCTCTACCCTGATCTGTTCTTTTTGGCTATATCTTGTGCCTGAGTGATAGCTGACTCTGCTCTCTGAGATCTTCCCATTCTGACCACAACTTTATATCCTCTGATTTCTCATATCCTTATTCACACTTGTTCTTTAACTTCATTGAGACATGTGTGTGTGTGTGTGTGTGTTCCTTCCTTTTCACCATTCTGGCCACATTTCCTAGGCTAATAAGTCCAGACCTTCTTTCTTTTTTTTTTTTTTTTGTCTTTTTCCATGTCCGGCAACGGATCGCAACCCTCAG
>NW_007800973.1:0-1198 GCF_000696425.1 Galeopterus variegatus | reverse complement strand
TTTTATTATTTTTGTTAACACATTTATGGGATACAGAGTTGGCAATCAGTACTTCTGTACAGTATGTGATAGTCAAATCAATATTATTATTATGCTCGTCATTACAAATCATAATTATTTTTTGTGTCCTTTACCCAATTACCCCCTATTCCCACCTTCCCTTCCATTTTTCTCACCTCTGGTAACTATAAGTCTGTTTCCTCCTTCTGAAAGTTCAATGTTTTATTATGGTCTTTCTTTCTTTCTTAGCTCACACTTACGCATGAGGACATGTAGTATTTCTTTCTGTGCCTGGCTTATTTCATTAACATATTTTTCTTTAAGTTCATCCATGTTGCTGAGAATGACAGAACTTCATTATTTTTTTATAGCTAAGTAGTATTCCATTATGTATATACACCACATTCTCTTTACCCAGTCATCCATTGATGGACATTTAGTTTGGTTAAGAAATAGGCACTGTAATTGCTTAGGAAGTTATTGAAAGTTTTAAACTAGGGAAATGATGGAATATTATTTATTCTTCAAAGTGATCACTAAGTTCTGCATAAAAAAATCAACATTTCTCATTTCTCTCTATTTTCCACGTCTGGGTGTTCCCCACCACCACCCTTTTTTTTAATTGGTTATGAATATTCCTGGGGTACAAAGCTAATTGTCACCACTCATGCCCAAGATGTGATAGCCAGATCCATACTGGCATCATTCCCATTATCACAAATTGTGATTATACTCTGTGTCCCTTGATTTCTGCTATAATCCTCCCAGATAACTTCCTTCAACCTGTTGAGCCCTCTCAGCTGGTGGAGTCCAGTTCCTTGTGGTTTGGAAACCAAGCTCTTGCAAACCAAGCTCAGTCGTGATACTACAGAGAAATTTGTGAGTGGTCAGGGAACCACTGAATGAGGAGGGGCACATCAGGGTACAATGTTGGCTGGCATCTGTTTCCTATTGAGAATTTGACAAACCCAAATTTGTTTGAAGGAAGAAAGCAGTAATTTCTTATTTAGACTTCCAGACAAATGTGACACACCCAGAGATTTTCATCTATTGCTTGGGTGAGGGGGGGGTCAATGGCTGCCGTATACAAATTTTCCATTAAATAAAATAAAAATGCAACAAAATTCACGGAACATCGAGAGTATGATGTACATCATTTAATATTCTTCATTGCAAAAGATGTCTCAGAATTTGCAAC
>NW_007800972.1:0-1199 GCF_000696425.1 Galeopterus variegatus | reverse complement strand
CAAATGATGTAGAAGACAAATATGAGGACGTCTCCTAAGAGTGGGAGAAAAAGAGAAAGCATGAAATAACGAGAAAAGGTGACAGCAACGGAGGACAGAAAACAAAGATTTAACTCGAGAACTGGGTTTGTTCCCTGTACTGGCCAGCTGCCAAAAACAAAAACAAAAAACAAAAAATAACTCAAGAATTAATACTGTTCCTAAGACAGGAGGGGAAATGGAAAAGAAGTCCAAATTGAAAGTTTTTGAAACTGGGAAAAAACTTACATATTAAGACCAAAGGATATCACCTTATTGAAGAAAGGTTTATGAATAGACCCATGTAGACATACTCTGGCAAAATTCTTTAATTACAAAAATAAAGAAAAATGCAATAGTATCTAAACAGGTTAGCTATTAAGGAAAAAAATTTTGATTTTAATCTTTTGTGGAATATAAATATAAGATAGCAATGGAACAACAGATTCAGAATTTGTAGGGAAAAATTATGTGACTTAGCCATGATTCGGCAAAAGATATGTACTAAAACAAACGTTCTCAAATTGTAGTCCATGGACCCCTCAGGGTCTTTGAAATCTTTTCAGGGGGTAAGTTCGAAGCTATTTTTGTACTAATACTAAGACGCTGGCCTTTGTCACTGTGTTGATATTTGCACTGTTGACACAAAAGCAACAATAGGTAAAAGCGTTGGCAGCTGAGCACTAATCAATGCCATGGTACCTACTGTACTAGTAGTTATTATGTTCCTCGCCACCATAAGCTCTCAGAAAAAAAAAAAAGAGTGTCCTTGATGAATCAATAAAAAATATTAATTTTATTAAATCTTGACTCTTCAGTGCTCATCTTCTTAATATCCTATGCAACAAACAGGAAGTATACACAAAGTACTTCCGCTATCTAGCAGCATATGATGCGTGTCATCTGTGTGACCGAGTTGCAAGGTGAGAGCGCCACCGCGCTTCCCAAGCGGCGCACTATCCAGTGCGCCACCGGGCCGGCCCCATAGCTGCTGTTTTCCTGTGTCACCATCATTTTTACTTGAACAAAGGGAGTTTGTTCAAAGAAAAAAAGTGATGGTATTTGTTGCCGATTAAAAATTTTGAGATTTCTGGGCCGGCCCGGTGGCGGTGTGCCGCTCGGGGGCGCGGCGGTGCTCCCGCCGAGGGTTCGGATCCCACATACAGACCGGTTCCCGCTCA
>NW_007800971.1:0-1199 GCF_000696425.1 Galeopterus variegatus | reverse complement strand
TGTGGAGTAGTTTCTATTATTAGCTTCATTTCCAGATGGGTAAACTGAGGTAGAGAGTGGTTCAATCAAGGTCCCAAGATTATGAGGCTACTCAGTGTTAGAATGGGAATAAAAGCCAGGATGTCTGACTCTGAATTTCAACTCTTCCTAAGATATTTTCTAATCCTCATGAACTCTGATCATCTGAGAGAGTCACATTTCATACTTGTATTTCCAGACTCTTGAAAAAATAAGAATTTAATGCTAAAAATCTGTCTGATGTCATAGACTGTGTATTCAGGCACATATAATTAACTTACACTTGCTGCTGCTGCAAATACATGCTCAAACTAACTTCTGTGTTACAAATATACATTTTGGTTTGCTATAAATTCATTCGATATGTAATGAAAACATTGAATTGGGAATCAGAGGACCCAGATCTGGGACTAATAAGCTCTGCCACTTCAGGCTGTGTGACTATGAGGGACTTAATTGCCCTCTTTGGGTAATCAGGCAATTGCCTCATATATATATATATAAATGAATTGGATTAAGTAGTGATGAAGATGACTCTGAAATCCAAAAACATGGCATTATTATCCATCCATATTTTCTGGCTGAGAAAGATTAAAAAGACTTTTTGGCCTTGGTTCTTTTATTCTTCCAAGTGGTTCTCCCATGTTCTCACTCGGAGAAAAGAAGAGAAAGCCTGGTTTCCTGGGAGCTCCACTTTGGCTGCTCAGCTGCCCTGGGTCCCTTCTGCTGATTCTTAAGCTTTGTCAGAGAGGCACACCATGTCATCTTTTTTTTGGCTTAACTTCTTCATCTGCTCCCCAAAGTGCTTCACAGTGTATACTTATTTTTGAAATTGATAAAAATTGAAATAAATTTCCCCATAAGAAATTTTGTGATGTTAAGACACCTAGAGGAAAAATAATTAGAGTAATCACAAATAATATGACCATAACATTCTGTAGATGTCAAAGCCTTTTCCAATCCTTGGCCTTTTGGTCTTCATGCCAATCCTGCTATCCACAGAGGAAGAAACTGGTGATCCAGATGGTCTAAGTGATTTGCCTAAGTGTTACCTAGAATGTCTGATATCACCAAGCTGTTAAATGGCAATGATGGAGTTTGAATGTGTTGTCCCCTCCAGAACTCATGTGGAAATTTGATCTCCAATGTGGCAGTGTTGGAAAGTGATTGAGTCATGGGGG
>NW_007800970.1:0-1199 GCF_000696425.1 Galeopterus variegatus | reverse complement strand
TTTTTTTTTTTAAACCAGTTTCTGATGCTAGGCCTTTCCTGAAGTCTTGCTTCTTTCCTGGGACTTAATACACCTCTATTTCCTTAATAAAAAGGAAAGGAAAGAAATTTCTTAATTTCTGCTAAATCCTGCTTAAGATGGTTTCTATTACTTGCAAACAAGCAGTCTGCACTAACATGTGGGGTAGATGTTATTTATCCCATTTTTATATGTAAGGACATTAAACCTTAGAAATATTAGATGACAAAAAATTGGCAAAATCAAACAAAAATTCCTCTACTTATTAGCTCTAAAGCTGGGTACTTTCACTAAGATTATAAAGGTACCTGATGAACCTACTTTTCTACTGCACCATGTTGCCTTTGGTTACATAAGAAAAAATTTCTTCTCAATGATTGCTGAAAATCATTGATGCTTTGGTGGAAGTTTTCATGGTGGAGCACCATAAAGATTCTTTTAATGTAGAACCAGTACACATAGAAGATTATCGCATGGGAGTACTGAAGTTTTATTATACATTAAGCCAAAAAATCAATCAAGGTGAATGGGTTGTAATTCTCAGGGTTTGTATGTGTTGGACGGGGGTGGGAGGGTAAAGCGAACAAGCAGAGGTGGGATTCTTTATCAGTGTGAACAATGTCCTCTGGATTGGCCATTAGCTCAAGGCCATCTCTATAATGAATGGTGACAATATTGCTTATTGCTCCTGGGGTGACCATATATATTCCATGGATTCTGTAGGTTTTACCTCCTCTTTGGCAGCATGGATGTTTCTTTTATTTATTTGGGCTATCTTACATAATATACTACCTAATTCACTACTTGAGAGCATAATATTTAACAGGCAAGCCACCAAACACACACCTTATTACAGCAGCTGTCCTATAGCCAGAAGAGGTGAACTGCAATGCTAAATATTATACTCTGATACAGCTAGGCTCTAGTTTGGATTATCTTTGGAGATGGCTAAGAGATTCATGGTCATCCTTAAGATGGGAACTTTTGCCAAATTGTTTAGCAGACAATGCTTTACCAAAGGTTTTGGTTCAAGTCTACTGACATTATCATATTAAGAGAAGTTTGATAAGGGACTGTACTTGTGGTACAACATGGTACATGAGAAAGAAGTATGTTTTGTTAAAAAGACCCCTGGTCTAGGCAGGATTCAGAGTTCAGTCTAGACTTGGCAAGAAATCAAC
>NW_007800969.1:0-1199 GCF_000696425.1 Galeopterus variegatus | reverse complement strand
CTTGGCTGAAATCATTGTTCATTGAGCACTGAGCTCATAATGCATTGTCTTAGACTTTCTTGTTTAATTTGAAATTTACATCTGAGCTACTCTTAACATCAGGATACAGACAGATAAGTTTAGGTTACTACCCTTTTCCCTCTACCAAAGGAATGAAGCCAAGTGTTCTCTCGCTCCAATTTTATTTCTCCTGTTACAAGTAACTATGCTTGAAGATACACCAAGAACAGCTGCCAGCAACCCATCCTCTGGGGGATTCATCAAGCTCAGCCAGTCAGTCAATAGTTGGCATTTGTTCCCAGGTTGCAAACATCAGAAAGTGCTTGTGATTATTATCTAGACAAGTCTAAGCCTTGCAAATGCACACACACAAAGGCATGGGTTACAGCTGCTCTCTGATTCATAAGTGTGTGCTTTGTCCATTCTGCCAGCTTGCCTCTCCCATGTCAGGCACCTAGGGAATAGTGGCACTGGGCCAAGAGGTTCCTAGTTCTCACTGGACTGAAAATCATCCCTAATTTTTGTTGGATGGTAGTAAAATGTAAAACGAGACAGGTAGAAGTTGGCGTCAGTTTGATGTTAGGTATCATGCTGGGTCTGGCAGGAAGTGGTCATGGCCGGCCTATGAAAATTTCTGTTTACTCAGTCTCTTGAAAACCAAAGAGTTTAAAACAGCAGAATATTTTCAAGGCTGTAAGACACCTATGGTTCATTACAATAGTCTGTAAAAGTCTCAAAGGTCTTCCAAATTAGTAGGAGAAAACAACATTTCCATCTGGAATAGAATTAGTGTCCTTTTTGCATATTGAGAGGCAGTGTGGGGACACGGAAAGACCATGTTCAAATACAGAAGGTGTGAGCATCAGAGCCTGGCCATGAGCTGTGAGACCAGTGTCCTAAGCCTCTTCTTTTGAAGGCTGACCCCACATCCCTTCACAACCAAAATGCTTTTTAGTGCAAGTTTTATAAATTGCTCTCATTGTCTAATGCATTTTTTTTTAACATTTCTAATTTAATACTTGGGATTTGAGGACGCGGGCTTTTAGGACTTTTGGGACATCTTAGTTCCTGGTGCACATTTGGAAAAAATATCCAATTAGAGGAGAATTTGCCCATTTTCAATAAGCCAATTTTCTTTTTTTTTTTTTTTTGTCTTTTTTACTGACCGGTAACAGGATCGCAACCCTTGGTGTTGCGCC
>NW_007800968.1:0-1199 GCF_000696425.1 Galeopterus variegatus | reverse complement strand
GCAGTTCAGTGTTTGACCGCTCTTTGCTCAGGTTATTAGCTCCACCAACATTTTGATTATTTTTTAGATGACCCCTTTACCACCTGGCAGAGGGATGAGATCTTACAAAAGTCCATCCATTTGTTATACTGGTGAAATGGAACAGTTCTTTAGTTGTATTAGTAACCATAAGATAAAGCTAGTGGAAGTGACCAGAAAATATCACTTGTAAAGAAGATGGAAACATGCTGATGAGCAAATCTATGGCAGTAGCTGGTGGCAAAAATTACTTAGACTGAGTTGAAATCAGATGTGGCAATAAAACTAATGACATAACGTGACAGGCACAAACACATCTCATGGCAAGAATCTGGGAACTGAGAATTGCTCCGGTAAAGAAAATACTTAACTTCACCAAAGAACATAAAACTGTTAGATCCCCTGTTTATAATTCTTTCCAATGTAAAAAAAGTAAATATGAAAAGAATCACTTATTCAAAAATAAGTCGCTAAAGAAGATGGAGATCTTCTAAAACGTCTTATTTCTATCCTTTAGTTAGCCTAAAATGCATTACTTAAGTTGCTTTTCTAATTTTAAATTAAGGTTTTTGCTTTTATTCTTTTCATTTGGAAGCAGTTTAGTGTACATAATATATTATGAAGCATTTCAAAATATTCTTGTGAGACTTTGCTATTTAGCAAATAGATTTGTCAATACATGAAGGTATTTATTACAAACTTTGTGGTGTCAAATGGGGTAAAGTGAGTCCTCTGCTCCAGACCAATAGGAAAATCTTTCATTGAAGGAGTCCTGTGTTTCTGTGGGTCTAGTTTACTATTGAAGATACAACTTTACCTCCAGCACAGCATACCTACCTATTATCCTGTATCTGAGGTTCCTGGAGAAATGAAAGCAAATTGTTTGCTGCAAAGTTTAATTGACAATTTGTTGGAATTGGTACAGGAAGTATCCAAAAATAGGTTTCACACTAATGTATATCAGGTAAGCAGTTTCTTTGTGCTTTTTTAAGAAAGGAAATTTACTTAATCTATTTTTTACCTGTATATACCTATATGGTATCTATTTATATAATCTGGTGATGTAATACCTCATTATAGAATTATCTAGGACTAAACGTCTTTCTACACAGTCAGCAACGCTGAAGGGAAGAAAAAGCAAGTAAAAATTACTGATAAATTATGCAAAGCATTATTAGCCT
>NW_007800967.1:0-1199 GCF_000696425.1 Galeopterus variegatus | reverse complement strand
ACACACACGTACACAGACCACACACTCACAGCATTAATTATATCAGAGCAGAAACAGAGGCGCGTGCACCGAATGCACACTTATGATAAGGTCCACACTGCATATCTACGGTTGCTTATATTTGCATGTATTCACATAAATATCCACACACATAATTATGTGTATAAGTATGTGACACGCACACTTGTATATACCTAAATCGAACTCTTCAGAATGTTCTAGGCAAGAGATTGAAGTGGCCAAGTGTGTGTGTGTGTGTGTGTGTGTGTGTGTGTGTGTGTGTGTGTGTGTGTTTTAATACATTTAATAATTTTCCCTACTTGGCTTTCACAGACTCAAGTCGTATGGGAGGAATCTGGATTACACGCTTTTGCTATTCAGTTCGTTCATTAGCCCTGTGCTACTCAACCAAAGGTGTGGGGTCAGTCCCCAGGGGGGGCCATTTACATGTGCTGGGCTCCAAAGCACCAGGCTGCACTTCCTGCCCCTCATGAGACTGTGACGAGTGCCCCACAAAGGGCTCGGAGGTTCAGAACGAGAGCTCTGGAGCTGGACCCCGAGGATTCAAAGCCCATCTTTCCACTTCCTACATGTGTGATTTCCGACAGGTTACTCAACCACCGTAAGACTCCATGTCCTCATCTGTACAGGTGGAATAATCATCATATTTATCTCCTCTAACTGTCACGGAAACTAAACGAGCTCATGTGGAGCAGAGCTGAGCGCAGCACCCAAGTGCGTAACAAACAAGGACAGCTGGGAGAGCAATGGGGTGGAGGCCGGGCCCTGGGAGTGCGAACCACGACGTGGTCCCAGGGGTACCAAGAGGTTCTGCTGAGTGAAAAGTATAGATTCCGACTAGTGAACACAGCTCCGTAGCAAATTTGAAACCCAGGATCACGAGTTTAAGGACCCTGGTTCCTATAAATCCCAAACTAATGGAACAATAGGTAGCTTATTTTTCCGCTTTCTACTCCCTGACTATTATTTGAGGTGGTCCCAAAATGGACTCTGTGACATAAAGCCCAATTCAACCTTTTGTGAAAAAAGCGGAAAAACCAACAGATGTATTAATTTATATATATAGTATATATAGAGAGAGTCAGCTTGCCAGAAAGAAAGTAGAAAGTCCCTACAGTAGAAAGCTAGTGACTGTCCCCTGTACCCACTCGTGCTGTACCTGTAAGTCTCTCCCACCA
>NW_007800966.1:0-1199 GCF_000696425.1 Galeopterus variegatus | reverse complement strand
TCTTTATAAATTACCCAGTTTCAGGTATTCTGTTATAAGCAACAGAAAACAAACTAATACACCCTAATACATGAGAGTACTTCAAAAAGTTCAAGGAAAAATAAAATTAAAAGATAATATAAATCTTTCCATGAGCTTTTTGAAGACCACTTGTATATACCACAGTGCACTTTAGAATTAGATTAAGCTCATCAGAGTTAAAATTCAAATCATGAAATATGAACTTTAATATCTATAAATACACAAACACACATATAATTCAGCAAAACTCATTATTTTGTATTTTTCAATGTCATAGTAGTTGTTTATATTAAAAATTGCTTAATAAATAAGAATTCTTTTGGTAAAAGCAGTTTTGAGGATGTTGTCTCTGAAAGACATCTCCCTGAAAAAAAGATAATTTATCTGATGTTCATAATGAGAGGTTTTGGAGTCCTGGGAAGGGGGAAGCATTCCCCATAACTTCTTTCTGAGTGGTATGTGGGGAGGAGAACACTCATGAAGCATGAAGGTGGGAAATCTGTTGAGAAGGTCTATCAAACTGTATAACCTGGATTCCTCTCCCTGCTCTCAGAAGAACAAGTGATTGATCATGTGGTTGATAAGACTCAGTTTGGAGTTAGTGTTTTTGCTAAGTGTTTGGTAGTCCACAATTACTTCTTCTCCAGGAATGGTGAAATATATTCCTTTGTCCCAACTCCTCTTCCCAACTCTGTCCCAAGAACTTCTCTGGGGGTTACATCCTGTTAACAGTTACCACATATCTCTTCAGCTCACACTTCTCTTGTTTTTCTCTGCAGCATATATAACCCGTGGAAAAGTGAAACTTCAGATGAGTTTAAACTTTATTCATTTGTGACAAAATTATTAATACCACACTAATCATTATAAAAATCTAATTAGATACAAAGATTGATTATACTTTCGCTTCTTCCTTCTAATTGATTACAGATCTTAATCAAGGCCTTGCATGGTGTTGAAAATATAATTCATTGTCTGAGTACCTGAGAATCTTCAAACACCTTCCTTATTTATTTATTTATTTCCCTGCAAGGTGATCTGGGGACTATTTCATAGACTCATTTTCTGTATGGGTGTAGCTCTCTAGTACCTATGTGTGGAAATGTCCTTGTTAAGTCAGAGGAAAGGAAGGTCACATGAGTAAGTATTCACTTCTTTTAGTTACCTTTTAGCTTTTT
>NW_007800965.1:0-1199 GCF_000696425.1 Galeopterus variegatus | reverse complement strand
ATTGCACTTACATTTTTCTCTTTATGTATGTACAAGAGTGATATGATATGTAATAAAACTCTGAGTTTAAATAAGCTTAAAGATCTCTTTCATAAGTATGAAATAAAAATTCTATTTGAAAAAGCATTTATTTGCAGTTTTTTTCTTTCTTAGTGAGACATAAAATATTGGCACATCTAAGATGATGGTATCTTAGGGTTGATGACATACGGTAATTAGAGCCACAATCCTCCTCGGTAACTGGAATAATTGTGCCCAACAAATTCAGTGTCCTACTCAATGGCCAGTGCCAGATAATCAAAGAGACAATTTGCTCCTAACACCTATTAAAAATAAGTTACCAAAATATCAATTACCATATTTAATGAAAAGTGACACTGTAATGAACAATATTTTATTTTTTACGAGATTTTGGTTTAGAACTATTTGCCTTTACACATGTTTACAGTATCCTTCCCTCTTCTCTTTGCTTGGTTAACTTCAACTTGTCCTTCATATCTTGGCTTTGATGGCATCTTCTCTCGGCTGCATATTCTGATTCCCTAGACCTGAGCGAGGTGCCCATCTTATGTTCACCCAGAGCACCTTGGAAGTGACTCCCCTTATTACTTTGTACTGTGGTTACCAGTGTACTTGTCTCAAGTCCTTGAAGGGACTTACTTAGTCTTGATCACTGCTATTGTGTCAGCACCTGTTGGTGTGTATGGCATATACAGTAAGTGCTCAAAATGTACTCGTTAATTGAACACACCATGGTCTTTTGATGGAGACTTGAAAAAATTACACACTATTGGCAAAGTAATCATATTTATTCCAACAACAAATATTTATTATTCTGGGCACTGAGGTTACAAAAGTGAACAAGGCAGACAAACTCCCTGCCATCTCAGAACTTACAGACATCAAACAAAAGCACGCATACATAGTACATTATGTTAGATGGTGACAAGTGCTATGAAGAAAAATACAGTAGACTAAGGAGAGTAGGCAGTAGTGGTGGTTGTTAATTTGGATAAGGTGGTTACGTTCACTGATGAATGTCATCTGAGCAAAGACCCGATGAGAGTGGAGAGACCAGCTAAGCAAGTGTCCAAGTGAGGAGCATTCTAGGCAGAGAGAAAGTCATGTGCAAAGGTCCTCATGCAGGACAGAACTTTCTGGATTTTCAGATTCAGCGGTTGGAGCAAAACATGCAAGGG
>NW_007800964.1:0-1199 GCF_000696425.1 Galeopterus variegatus | reverse complement strand
GTAGAATTCAGCAGTAAAGCCATCCAGTCCTGGGCTTTTCTTTGTTGGGAGACTGCTGATTTCTGCTTTGCTTTCTTTGCTCTTTGTTGATTTGTTCAGGTTTTCTATGTTTTCTTGGTTCAGTCTTGGTAGTTTGTATGTGTCCAGAACTGTACCCATTTCCTCCAGGTTCTCAAATTTTTTGGTGTGTAGTTCTTTATAATAGTCTCTAATCATTCTTCATATTTCAGGGAATCAGTTGTAATGTCTCCTTTTTCATTTCTGATTTTTATTATTTGAGTCTTCTCTCTTCTTTTTTTAGTTACCCTAGCTAATGGTTTGTGTATTTTGTTTATCGTCTCAAAAAAAACAACTTTTTGTTTCATTGACGTTCTGTATATTTTGGGGGATCTCTATTTCATTTAGTTATGCTCTTTTATTAATTATTTCTTTCTGTCTCCTACTTTTTGGATTTGACCATTCCTGTTTTTTCTAGTTCTTAGGGGTATAGCATTAGGTTGTTTATTTGAGATCTTTCCATTCTTTTGTTGTAAACATTTACTGCAATGAACTTCTCACTTATTACTGCTTTTGTAATATCCAATAGATTTTGTTATGACATATCTTTGTTTTCAAAAGGTTCAAGAAATTCTTTGATTTCTTGTTTAATTTCTTATTGGACCCTAGGTCTTTCAGGAGCATGTTGTTTAATTCCCATGCATTTGTATAATATCCAGAATTTTTCTTGTTATTGATTTGTGGTTTTAATCCATTGTGGTATGAAAAGATACCTGAAATGATTTTTTAATTTTTTAAAATTTATTGAGACTTGGTTTGTGACCTAACATGTGGTCTATCCTGGAGAATGTTTCATGTGCTGATGAAAAGAATATATGCTTTGTAGTTGTTGGATGAAATATCTGCCAGGTCCAATTGGTCAAAAGTGTAGTTTAACTCCTGTGTTTCTGTGTTGAGTTATTGCCTAAATCATCTGTTCAATGCTGAGAGAGGGGTATTCTACTCCTCAACTATTATTGTATTGGGGCCTAACACTTTCTTTGGGTTTAATAATGTGTGCTTTATATATCTAGTTGTCCAGTGTTGGGTGCATATATATTTTTGGTTGTTACATCTTCTTGCTGGACAGATTCCTTTATCATTATGTAATGGCTTTCTGTGTCTCTTTTATGTTTTTGGTTTAAAGTCTATTTTATCTGATA
>NW_007800963.1:0-1199 GCF_000696425.1 Galeopterus variegatus | reverse complement strand
CTTTTGCATGATTTTGGATTTCAACAAATTTTGTCGATTGCTCGTTGTCCAAACATATTTAAAAAAGAAACACCAATCAAATCAGTTACAGGAAGTAGGCATGGACGTGCTCTCCCTTATGTAGGTTATGCCTCTGAATGCAAGGGTTCACTGTGTTTTATTGCACGTGAGTGTATGGGATATTCTGATGAGTGTTCCTGGGAAGAAGTAGGCTGGGAAGCTGGTGACCTTCTGTATTGCTTTAATCCTGGGTATGATGACTTTGCATATTATGCGTCTGTGCTGAACTGCTTTTTCGAATTTATGTTTTTTCTTCCCATTAAGTTAAAAACAGTTTTCTGTTCTTTGTGTTTAGGTTACTGTCTTAGCATTTAACAACTAAAATCTACTACTGTATCTAAAACTATGTCTTCCGGCTTTCTTCTGGGTATAAATGCCACAAAAATTTACTTGGTATGCACTTTCCCAACAGGCCCATAAATAGTCTAGTAAATAAAATTCTTTAAAGATTTCCATAAAGTATTTAAGAGGAGAGCTATAGCACAGTATTTAAGAGGACAGGTCTGTGTGACTTTGAAACTAGTGTGTGCTGCTCCTAGATGTGTGAGCTTGGACTCATTATTTAACTCCTCAGTGCTTTAGTTTTCTCATCTGAAAATTGGAAAAATAATGCATAGTGCATTTACTGAGCATATAATAAGACAATCTATGTGAAAAATAATGCATAGTGCATTTACTGAGCATATAATAAGACAATCTATGTAAAAATATAGAAAAGCCTTCAATTTAACAATTTAATAAATGTTAAATTATCTTGGTTCATGCCCGTTATCACAGTGCCATTGTTGATAGTGCCCTGTCTCACTCAAAATTTTCCAGTTTATGTGATGCATTATGCATTCACACTGCTTAAAACTATTTGAAATTACTTTGTTGATTTATTCTTGAACATTATGAAATGTGATAATTGTTATTTTCTGTTGTTATTTTTATCATCATTATTATTTATCACCATGTATTTTTAACACTGAGCTTGATTTTTCTATTATTTCTTTCATGACCCTAAAATTTGTTTCTTTTTTAGTAATTAACATAATGAGTTTTTGCTGTAAACTAATGGTATAGTAAGAAGTTGTACTACAAATACCTGTATAGTTGGATGATCACAGTAACTTACGTTCAAATAATTCTTCATTGTT
>NW_007800962.1:0-1199 GCF_000696425.1 Galeopterus variegatus | reverse complement strand
GTATAGTGTTCTGTAAAAATAATCAAACTCATAATTGCTCCAGTCAAGGAGCATATAATCATATATGTAGGAAAAATGCATACACAGAAAAAAAATTCAGGCCTGTGAAACTTGCTAAAAGTTGGATAGAGAGACGAACTGTGAGATGGTGAAAAGAAGAAATACTAAGTCTGGATGGGTGGGTGGCATTATCAGAAGATTTGGAAGAGCTATATTTACAGTGTGGCATTTAAAATTAATTTTTTTTTAAAAACTTGGTTATCTTTGTGTATCAATATCATACAATACAAAATTTTGGGATAGAGGATTTCATGCTTAGTACTAAATGGTGGCAGTGCTTTTTAAACTTTATGAGACTCATAATAAATACTTGAAATTTATTAATATTCTAAATGGTATTATATCTAATTCGTCTAATACTGTTTAACTCAGTTAACTGGAGGTTTATTTTAGAGTGATAAATATGTCCAAGTCCAAAAAATACATGTATCTTTCACAGTCTAGAAGAATAGTCTACCAGATAGTCCTACCAGATATCCAATAAAAGGAATTTCATAGGAGGACCATTTACAATGACGTTAGAGTAGCTAAAAAGCCAAATGGGCAGTGAGATACCCTAGACATTAGCATCATCAGGAATCCACTACCACAGGTGGGGCTGGAGGGTAAAGGGAAAAGGTGGTGTTACTAGAGACCTTGAGCTGAAGCTGCCTCAAGGGAGTAGGGACCTCAGAGGGAGGAACCTGTTTGGTGGAAGCTAGAATCACAAAAGGAGAACTAGCCATCCTTTGGAAATACCCATCAAAGCCCAGAAGAGGGAACAAATACCTCGCCTTCTCCTTTCTGCGCTCCAAATTTCCAAACTCCTGCCTCCCACTGGGTGGACCTCACCTGAAGTCATTTGTTAACAAGAGCTGGGAAAGGCAGTTTTCAGGAACAGAGGGAGGGACAGTTCTGAGTGCAAGTTACCTCTAGATGGCAATTCTAGTTTTGGGAGTGGGGTGGCTGGATGGAATTTAGGTAACATTCGAAGCATTAATTTGGGGAGGGGATTAATTTGCATAATATCATCCAAAGCCTTAGCACACCAGTTTTTCTTACTAGCATCACGTTACTAAAAAAAAAGTTTTTTAAAATTCTATTTTAGGGCCGGCCCGTGGCTCACTCGGGAGAGTGCAGTGCTGATAACACCAAGGCCC
>NW_007800961.1:0-1199 GCF_000696425.1 Galeopterus variegatus | reverse complement strand
ACCATGAGGGTGTGGCCCATAAGATCAAGGTGCTGCTTACCCTCTGGATTTCTGCAGGCACGGGCATGCCCTCCTCGAGGAAGACTGTGGACACATGGCTGCCCGGTGACCGGCCCAGGAAGCCACAGTCCCCAGGATGGATGAGCCAAAGGGTAAAGGTGAAGTTGTGAGGAGGTGGCTCCCCTGCAGCCCCCATCAGCCATGGCGGTCAAGGTTGAGACGTGTTGACCCCTGGGCAGTGACTTCAAAAAGACCCAGGAATGCTCGATTATGCCAACAATCGTACCTCTGTGTGAGCCACTGAGCTAGGAAGTTTTCTTCTTCCAAGGAGCTCTTTCTGTGTACAGCTTGTTGGTTTTGTGCAGAATGGCCTTGAATGAGCTCCTGCAGGTCCTCACCCTGAAGGTGGGGAGAATGTCTCCTCCCAAGCTGGGCTCAGGCCTCATGCTGCCTCCCTGCTGGGGGCCTGTGTCCAGTGGGTGTCCCACCGACTCTTGTGTCTGGAGAAGTTGGCAGTAACTAGGTCAGAAGACTCTGTCCAGGACAGGGCCACCTCCCCTGCCAAAAACAGCCCGAGGCTGCTTCGTGGCTGGGCCGAAGAGTCAGCTCCCTGGCACGGGCCATCTCCATGTGGCAGCACCTGTGCTCAGCAGCGCCCAGTGAACGGCCCGCCGCTTGTCGGGAACTCAGCCGGGCAGGAGCCTGCTCGAGGTGCTTGACAACTTCTGAGGGGCTCTGGAACTTGGTGGGGAATGGGACTGGTGGGAATGCTTCATTGAGGACCCCAGAATGATAAAAGTCCACGGCTCCTCCTCTTCTGTATGAGTTTCCTGCGGCTGCTGTAACCAGGTACCACACACTGGGGGGATTGAAACAATAGAAGAGTGTCCCTTCATGGTCCTGGGAGCCAGAAGTCTGCAATTGAGGTGTCAGCAGGTCCATGTAGGCTCTAGGAGAAAACCTTCTTGCCTCCTTTGGCTTCTGGAAGCTCCAGGTGCTCCTCGGCCCATGGCCGCATCACTCCAGGCTCTGCCTTCAGGTGGCTTTTCCTCTGTGTCTCTGTTTCTTCTCCTTTTATGTCTCTTATAATGACATTTGTGATTGGATTTAGGGACCACCCTGATCCAGGATGATCTCTTCTTGAGACCCTTACCTCAATTACATCCACAAAGACACTTATTCTAAATAAGTCCACATTA
>NW_007800960.1:0-1199 GCF_000696425.1 Galeopterus variegatus | reverse complement strand
TTCCCAACACAAACATATATTTGAGATTTACTGTTCTGGAAAACCTAGTGAATAATGTCAACGACGAAAGCCCGCGTCTGGCAGAAAATACTGTTCGGGCTGCCTCATTGAAATTCAGCCTCTCGTGCACACTTGGTAATACACACGCCGTATGAATTATGGATTCCGGGCTTTATCTCTCATCCTACACATGAATGTTTGATAAAGATTGTTTCAAATATTATATTTTGTCAAAGTGCTCATCTAAAATTCAGTCAAAAATGCTTTTGGTAATTACGCACTGACTTCAGAAGGAGCAGAGAAGGGGCGGTGGTCGTGCCCCTCGGTGGGGGTCATTGCTGTGTGTGTGTGTGTGTGTGTGCACGTGTGCGTGTGTGCGTGTGCGTGTGTGTGTGTGCGCACGTGTGTGTGTGCATGTGTGCGTGTGCGTGTGCGTGTGCACGTGCGTGTGTGTGTGTGTGTGCACGTGTGCATGTACGTGTGCGTGTGTGTGTGTGTTCCGTATTTTTTTTCACCCCAGTGGTTTTGCTAAAGGGGAGAGGGAGACTGACAGTGTCTGCCACTGAAATCCTTTATTCCTCCTGCACATCCTCATTACAGAAGCAGCTACAGTAAGGTCTGCCCTTCTCCTTGCAGACACGCACTAGTTCATTCATTCTTCAGATGTTTTTTAACTCAACACCGGCTCATTGGCTCGCTGGCAGTGCAGCCTCGGCCTTGCCTCCCGATGACCTGTGCTCCCAGAGCTTCCGGCTGAACTTCTACAGCACACAGTCTTGAGCTGCCACTCCTTAGCCCCACATTTTACTGTGTTTTCATGGCTCTTTCTCCCTTACAGCAGAGGTGGCAGATCACTAGCACCCAGGCAGCCGTGCTGCTCGCCTGCAACCACAGCAGACACCACTAACCAATCATGTCATTCTTTGCCCCTGACTCCACCTCAGAGTCCTTCATAACACATGCTCCAGGTAACCACTATTGATGAAACGAAGATGGTGTATGACATGAAACCTATTACTTATCTCTGTACTACAAACTCTGGAGCATGTCACTCCAGGCCCGTGATGACCTGACCACAGCCTCTCTTCCAGGCTCATCTCCAGCCATTCCCCTTCCACCCTCTACAGGTTCTCTAGCTCCATTCCATGCCTTTGCTCCTGCTTTCCCATCTGCCTAGAATGTTCTTCATCCCCCATCTC
>NW_007800959.1:0-1199 GCF_000696425.1 Galeopterus variegatus | reverse complement strand
ACTAGAGACGAAAAGGGAATGTTGCATACTAATAAAAGGACTAATCCATCAGGAAGAAATAAAGGTCCTAAATGTGTATGTACCAAAAAGACACGGTGTCAAAATACGTGAAGTGAAAACTGATCGTGGAAAGAAAAATAGACAAATCTACAAAAATATCTGGGGACTTCAACATTCACTCTCATCCAGTGATAGAACTGCTAGAGAGAAAATCAGCAAGAACATAAAAAGAAACAATACCATCAGCCAAAAGAACCGAATTTACATGTATGGAACATACCACAATAGCACAATACGCTTTTTGTTTTTTCAAGTGTCCATGGAATACTCACCAAGGTAGATTAATCCCTGGGCCATAAAAAGAACCTCAATGTAAGAAAGAACTGAAATTATAGAGAGTATATTCTCTGAACATATTAAAATCAAACTAGAAATCAATAACAGAGAATCAACAGAAAAATCTTCAAACACTTTGAAATTAAACAACACACTTCTAAGTAATTTATGGGTCAAAGAAGAAGTCTCAAAAGAAATATATTTAAGAATATGGGACAGAACAAACATGAAAACACACCATATGAAAATGTGTGGGATGCAGCTAAAGCGGTGCTGAGATGAAAATTTATAGCACTAAATGCTTGCACTAGAAAAGAGAAAAACCCTCAAATTAACGAACTAAGTTTCCACCTCAAAAAAATAGGAAAGGAGGAGAAAAACATACCCAATGTGAGCAGAGGGAAAGAAATAGTAAAAATGAGAACTGAATCAGTAAAACTGAGAGTAAGAAAACAATAGAGAAAACGAATGAAACAGAGCAGATTCTTGGAAAAAATTAATTAAACTGATAGACTTCTAGCTAGCCTAGCAAATGTAAAAAGAGAGATAAGACAAACCACTAGTTTCAGAAATAAAATGGGATATGTCCACAGATCCTACAGCCATTAAAAGGATAATAAGGAAATACTATATACAGCCATTAAAAGGAATAATAAGGAAATACTATTTTCAACTTGCAGCTCATAAATTCAACAACTGAGAACAAATTGTACCAATTGAACCAATTCCTCTAAAACCACAAATGACTAAAAGTCAGCAGATTTAATCTCTTTCTGAAAACAGAACAGGAAGAAACACTCCCCACTTATTTTATTAGGCTAGTATTACCCTGATACCAAACCCAGATATAGACAGTACAAAAA
>NW_007800958.1:0-1199 GCF_000696425.1 Galeopterus variegatus | reverse complement strand
TGGTCTAAAATTGTTTAAAAATCTGAACTTGAATAACTCAGGGACAAATCGAGCCTAAAACGTGACAGCCATTCACCAATTCCAAGGAAGACACTGTTTTGCAATGAGCACCCAGACAGAGCAGAATAAAGCACTAAAGTGAAGCAAACACAGACTGGCTGGCTCAGCCACACAGCTGACTCTCCGGGAATACCCCGCATCTCTTTCGAGTTGAAGATTAGAAAATGAGAAAAACCTTCATCTCAAAACTGGACGCGTCTGCACAAATCAGGGAAGCCTTACTGGAGACAAGCCTTACTGGAGACAAGCGCTCCCAGGCTCCCTTTCCACACACGAACGCTAAACAATGGCTTTTTGGTTACAAGTCAAAAGAGTGCCTGAAATTTATGTTTTTGCATAAAGCAACGAAATAAAACATCAGAGGATGACCCCTCCCTACCCTCATTCCAATTCCTGAGCCCAGGGAGAGGTCTCTTCAGGCATCAAGACAGGAATAAACAAGATCTTCTGATCTGCTCCAGGGCTCGTGCATCTGCGTTATTGAAATAAACGACATGCACCCGTAATCGACTAATTATTTCAGCATTTAAAGAATGCCCAACAATGAACCATTTCTTCTTCAGACCCAATCCGGCCCATTTCCATTTTCCTCTTAGCACAATGTGAGAATTACCCAACAGTATCACTTCCTAGAACATTTGTGGTTTAGGCAAGGTAGGCAAGACTTCTCTGGCAGTATTTATTTTTCTCATTTTAGACTTGATGATTGCAGCCTTCACAGATTTTCCTTTTCTAGAAGCTTCTCAAGGATGGAAGGGGTATAGATCCCATTTTGTACCTTCCTTTAAAAAATAAGGTTCCCCTTTGGAGAGAGGAGTGGGGAAAGAAGGCAGAACCTAATAGAGAGTGAAAATCTTCAAACTCTGTCCTTGCATGTTGCATTTACTCCTTAACAGGCATTTTAAAGAAAGTATTCTGTGGGCTGGCCGACTAGCTCAGGGGTTACAGTGCGGTGTTATCACACCAAGGTCAAGTGTTCAGGTCCCCCATACCGGCCAGTAGCACAAAAAAACAAAGTATTCTGCAAGTTTCCATCAGCGCCTTTTAATAGCTTCGGAAGGGAATTTCCCAGCGGGTGGGGCAGGAAGAGAACAAAAGTATTTCCATCTCCTTTACCCAGAGCCTAAGTGGATTCTTTC
>NW_007800957.1:0-1199 GCF_000696425.1 Galeopterus variegatus | reverse complement strand
TAAATTTTGTAAAATGTTTTCCATATATCGTGTGAAATGATTGTTTAATACTATTGAACCATCCTTGAATTTCTAGACTAACAATCTGCTTGATTATAGTACCATATTCTGCTACATAGGACCATAAAAGCCATCAGAAGACTAGAAGTCTATTAAGTTATCTGAAATATTGATAACATTTCATGAACCAATCACCAATGGCTTGCTGATTCTTTTTGATTCTCCCTTTAAGTCTAAATCTTATAAATGACATTGAGTACTTCTATCAGGAGGTACATAAGATCTCCTCGTACTTCTTTATGTAATGTTAAAATTGATCAGTGGATCTGATGTGGTTGGCCCACTCTATCCTTTTATAAAGTTTTCACCAGCTTTCTAACTAATGGCTTAATTGACCATTGATAATCATTGCCCAGACCCATCATTTTACTAAAGATTCCAGAGTGATGATATTTTAAGTCTATTCTTTTTTTTCCTTATTTTTTTAAAGCTTGGAATTCTTCAGAAAAGGAGAACCTTCCTCTTTTCCTTTCACCTCCTTCTTATTTATTTAAATTTATCCCAAGGTGGAATTCATTTAGGAAGAGGAGGGGAAATGCTTGATTATTTTTCCTATTTATTTTTCAGTTTTCAAAATAATGGGTTAGTTCCCTAGCATTTTCCAGCAGTGACAAATACTTTAAAAATATCATTATAAACACATGGATTTTAACATGATTGATGTGTTTCAATCAATGACCAAGTATTCTTTCTGTGCTCAACTTTGTCCTGTCTTTGGGCAGTCACAGTTCCTTCAGGTTGTCTCCTGAGTCCTTTTGATCTAACCCCAGGAGTCTTGGTGATTCTTACATTCCTGCTTGTCCTAGGCTCATCTGTACATTTCCTGTGCTAGATCTGGAATCGGCCATTTCTCCAAGGAGCAGATGCCTCCTATAGTGAGAAAAGATATTTTGACACCAGCGTCTGGGAATTGGGGTGTTCTTTGTATTGGGTTGTCATTATGAATAGGGCTTTTCAGTGGACAGCTCTAGGAAAAAAATATTTTTAAGAAAAAATAGATTATAAGTTGATACTGACAATGTAAATGCTCAGAACAAATATTTATTTGTGTTTCCTTTTGACCTTAGGATATATCCATTTGACACTCATCGTTGAATTATTGTGTTTTAAAGTCACTCGAAGTAATTCTCCCTTTGATG
>NW_007800956.1:0-1199 GCF_000696425.1 Galeopterus variegatus | reverse complement strand
AATTTTTTTTTTTTTTTTTTTTTTTTTTTGCCAACTCTGGTAACTGCTGCCTGAAATACCCTGTGTTAACGATTCTTAGACTGAGTCTGGACTTGGCAGAAAAGGGTACCATGATTGATTGGTGATGCCTGCCATCATCCCAGGAAAGGGGGCTTTAATTGATTGGTGATGTCTGCCAAGGTCCCAGGCCTGGAGGGTTGATGGGCTTCCTGCCAGATGCCTGCCTACCCCAGAGAGCCCTTCCAGCTGTGACATTCCATAGTTCATTTAGAGTCATGCCAGAATGGGGAAAGAGAAGTCTGTGCTTCTCCTCAAAGGGGCAGGAAGAGATAATTCTTTAAGCTTCTGGCTTCTCAAACCTGCCACCCTGAGCCCCCTTCGAGAAGAGGTAGGAGAATCCCCGCTCAGTGGCAGAGAAGGACAACATGTCCTTGTGCTCCCATCCTTGGCTATTTTTAACTCCAAGGACAGAGACTTAGGCAGAAGCTGAAATATAGAAGGGCCACCCAGCCTCCTGAGGGAGCGGAAGCTACCACCCTGCCATTGTTCCCAAGTTGCTTCACGGTTGGCTGGGTGAGAGTTAAGGCAAGCTGCCAAGGGACAAAAGGTTCCTCACATCCCGTGTGATCTCCCATGATTCCATCCCGCCCTTCTCCAGGCAGGTTTAGTCACCCCTCCATGGTATCCACAGACCCCTCTGCTAGTTCCTGTTCTGCTACATCCTGTATTTATTCACGCATGTGCCCAGTCCACATATATGTGCCGGCCCTTATACTTTTGCTGAGGACACAGCACTATGCAAGATAGATGGGGGTCTTTACCTATTGAGCCCTTCCAGTCTAGGGTGGTAGACAGATAGCAAATAGGATGACAGCACTAGTCTGCAGTTACAACCATGGTAAGTGCCTGGAAGAGGATTGTCCTATGGTCACCCACATGCCTGTGAGTTCCTCAAGAACGAGTATGTTCTTATTCACCTTTCTATCCCTGGAACCTAAGATCTTTCTATCCCTGGAACCTGGCACAGAGGAAAGGTCAGGGATTATTTGTTGATTGAAAATATGACATAGGAGATGCATTGTGGAGTTTAAGAACTCTACAGGAGCTTGTCTCAGACTAGATGAGATATGTTCATTTGTTCATTCATTCACTCATTCACTCACTCATAAGGTTTTTTTTGTTTTTTTTTTACCTTCTAT
>NW_007800955.1:0-1199 GCF_000696425.1 Galeopterus variegatus | reverse complement strand
CTCATATATTAGCAATGATACAAAAATCCTGAACAAAATAAACTACTACATTACGAACAAGTTAGACTGCTAGAATATAAGAGTGGGAAAAATGTAGAAATCTGCAAATTTAATTCATCACATTGACAAATTAAAGAATTAAGAGACTACCTCAAAAATTCAGACAAAATATTTAATAAAATTCAATGCTTGTTCATAAAAAAAAACGAAAATTTTTTAAAAAAAATCCGTAACTTGATATTTTTTAAAAGTACCTATATAACATTATTCTTAATGGAAACATGTTAAAAACATTCTTTTATAATCGAGAAAAATTCCTCTTAAATCAAGAAAAATTCCTACTATCACCATCAACTTGGATCAGAAACAAATGAAATACTAGATTTTAAAACTGAAAAGGAAGAACCTAAACCCATGTAAGTTGAAGATATGTTTCTCCACAAAGAAAATCCAAAGCAATCTATAGAAATTATCACAAACAATGAACGTTTAGAAAGGTGACTAGAGCAAACATGAATTTGTTGGAAGGAAACATGGCGGCGGGAAGGGAGTGAACCGCCCGCGCCCCATGCCGGCAGGATCCCAGAGGCCACCAGCAAGAAGAGGAACTCAGAAAGCCTGATGGTGAGTCAGAATCTCTGGTGTCCTTGCTTGCGCTGGGGCTAGCTGTTACTATCCATGTGGATTGCTCTGAAGGATTGCTGAGACCTTGAAGGGGACTCTCGTAATACGTGCACTGAGGTTTGGAGTGTGCACCATTTTGTGAAATTTACAAAATCCTCCCCGGGAAGAAGCTGCCTGGAGCAGCCACCACTCGGCGCCCGGCCACTGTAGCTGCTGCCCTCAGCACCGGGCCAGGCTGCGCAGCCCCACCACCAGGACTCGGGGTCCAGCGACAGCGGTATCTGCCGGGGAGGGGGCTGTCATCTCCCTGGCCCCAGGCGCCGCTGGAACCGCGGGCCAAAGAGAGACTGAGTGGGCTGCGGCGTGAACAGGAGCCAGGAGTGCCAGGAGTGCCAGGGGTGGCAAGAGGAGGCCAGGGCCGCTCTGGCTGCAGAGGCTGCTGCGGGAGCTCAATGTGGGAACGCAACGTGGGAGCACAACCCGGGAGCTGAAACTCACAGGAGGGAGTGGCGCGAATGCCCCGCCATCTTCCTGGTAGTCAATTTTGGACTTGCCTGACACTAGTGTCCAACTGA
>NW_007800954.1:0-1199 GCF_000696425.1 Galeopterus variegatus | reverse complement strand
TGGGTAGCAGGAATGGTGCTTCTCTGAAACTTTGAAAGTAAATCTGCACCTTGCCAGGATACAATCCAATTCAAATTGGCAAGGTTTTCTTTCCTGTTTGCTGGTCATGAGAAGTCCATGGAATTAAATAAGTGTGTGATCAAAGTGAGATACTTCTCTGGACAAGTTTTTTTTTCATAAGAAACTCATCACAGAGCAATGAGATAAAGTCTATTGTGAAGCCAGAACACAGGCACATGACCCAAATTATCTTCCATCTGAGCCAGACCCAGGCCCATCACTATAATGCTCTCACTTTCTAAGGGTCTGAGAATCACCTTCTTTTACTGCTGACAGACCTTCTCTTACTGTTTCTAGCTCGTTACAATTGACCTTTAATCTCTACCAGTCACCTATCAGCTACAGAGTTAAAAAAAAAACTTTGTCTAGATTGGTGGTTTTTAATATCTTCTAGGTCAACTGACTGCTTTGAGAATCTTATAAGAACATCAGCTCTTTTCCCCAGAGAAAATATACAGATCAAAAATTGCTTGCATATAATTACAGAGACTTCAATCCATCCCTAGAGCTTGTGACCCCGAGGTGAGAAGCACTTTTCCACATTCTGTAAAGTCTAAGTTTTAGAAATTGGAAGACTATCCAATGGCCAATGCAAATGTCTAACCACCATGTCAGAAAACGTTCTGCTACTGGAATTATTCTGAGAAAAGTGAGTGAAGTATGATAATAATACTTTATCAAAAAATCTTCCACTAACTGAAAATAACCCAAATATCAAGGGCACAAAAGTTAGAAATTCCAGCCCCCTCCCTGACAAGGAAGTCTAAGCTATGTAAAAAGGTGCTTCAAAATTAGTTCTTACCCTGGCTTTGTGCCTCTGGCCTGAGAATAAACCAGTTTTCCTGTTTGGTGACACACAGGACATCTCTCTGGAATTGGTGTAAATATAGGGCTAGATTTGGTTGGCAGAAGAAGCTATGCAGGTGGAAGGCCAATGCCACAAATAGCCATGAATTTAATCCAGTGCATTGTTCTTTCTGAACCCTCATCCCTTGTCTTGTCCCTGTGAAAAAAACATTCAACAGGGTCTGTCTTCTACTCTTTGGACATGGAGAGATGGGGTCTTGTAGTCCACAACAATGGAGCTTACAACAAGGAATTGCATCTAGGTCTAAAGTCACCATTATCCTTACAGGTGA
>NW_007800953.1:0-1199 GCF_000696425.1 Galeopterus variegatus | reverse complement strand
GAGTTGCCTGGAGAATATTGAGTGTACACACACAAACACACACACACACCCCTAAATGCCTGAAATGAGGGGACTCCCCTTCATCTGAAAATATAGTTTCAGAAAGTTGGAAAAAAAATTACGGAAGGGAGACATTAGCTCAAAAAAGATGATAGGTAATGGGCTGGCTGACTCTCAGCTGCAGCTTGAATCCTTCTCACCTTACAGTCAGGAGCTAGAATGGAAGGAAAAAAGTCTGGGTAAATTGGGCTGGATTCTTATCAGCTAAGTTTTAAAGTCAAGTGGCACATTGATTTGTTAGCTTAAGAGTAAAAACTAAACTATTGACTATTTACATGTTTGTGTAAATACTCCATACATGTGATTTGATTAAATCGTTTATTTTTTTGGTGATATCCAAAGATTGCACTTGTCAAAAACATTTGCCATTATAAAATTTAATTTTTCCATTCTCTCCAAATGTATGAGAGATATTAGTGGCTTTTCTTGTGTACGACCAAATCCTGGAAAAAAAAAAACTAAATTAATATTATACATTTACTTGTGCCTTCTTTAGAAGTTTTATTCAGCTATAATAGTCTGCAGAATTTCAAACTCTATTGCAAACTGAGTACACTGGATTTGAAAAGTAATTAAAATTTATGAGGTGGGGAAAAGGCAAGAAAAGTTTTGGAAAAGATTTTCTGCTACAATGGTACAAAATCTGTGCTTGGAATGGCATTTGTTTCTTGGTTATGGTTTGAGGACTTGGCTGTAAGGTACACATAGTCTTTTCCGGTGCTACTCTATGGTCACAAAAATTAATCAAGAAGCTTTTGGTCAAAGATGCTACTCGAATAGAGAAGCAAAAATCTTTTTAGATAGTTTTTGGCAGAATCACAGAACTCGGTACATTGGTTAACTTTTATTACCTTATTTTTTTAACTGTATTTTTAGTCGTAAAAATAACCAAAGATAACAAATGCTTGCTATCTTTGGTTTTGTATTAGTGAACTTATTCTGTTGAGCTTGGGAGGAAGAATATAAAAAACCAAAATTGGAGGTAGAAACTGATCGTGGCCAATTGATTAGTAAGTTTGTTTATTCTAGTCAGAATTAGACAAACAAACTTAATTTATATGGAGTTCTTTAAATGCTATAAGAAACTGGGTGATACAGCACAGTTTGAGTTCCTTTCTATCAAAAAGATTCAAAATGAC
>NW_007800952.1:0-1199 GCF_000696425.1 Galeopterus variegatus | reverse complement strand
CCAGTACTATGTTGAATAGGAGTGGTGAGAGTGGGCATCCTTGTCTTGTTCCTGTTCTTAATGGAAAAGCTTTCAGCTTTCCCAATTCAGGATGATACTGGCAGTGGGCTTATCATAGATGGCTTTTACTGTGTTGAGATAATTTCCTTCTAAACCTGATTTGCTGAGAGTCTTTATCATAAAACGATGTTGAATTTTGTCAGATGCCTTTTCTGCATCTATTGAGATGATCATATGGTTTTTGTCTTTGATTTTATTGATGTGATGTATCACATTTATTGACTTGCATATGTTGAACATTCCTTCCATCCCTGGGATGAATCCCACTTGATCATGGTATATAATTTTTTTGATGTGTTGCTGTATTCTGATTGCTAATATTTTGTTGAGAATTTTTGCATCTATGCTGATTGAGGATATTAGCCTGTAATTTTCTTATTTTGTTGTGTCTTTATCTGGTTTTGGTATTAAGGTGATGCTGGCCTAATAGAATGAGTTTGGGAGAGTGGCCTCTGTTTCAATTTCTTAAAATAGTTTGAGGAGAAGTGCCATTAATTCTTCATTAAAGGCTTGATAGAATTCAACTGTAAATACATACAGTCCTGGACTTTTATTTGTTGGAAGATTGCTGATTACTGCTTCAATCTCATTGCTTGTTATTGGTCTGTTCAGGTTCTCTATTTCTTCTTGATTCAGTCTTGGTAGTTTGTATGTGTCCAGAAATTTATGCATTTCCTCCAGGTTTTCTTATTTGTTGGCATACAGTTGTTTATAATAATCTCTAGTGATTCTTTGTATTTCTGTGATATCAGTCATAATAGCTCTCTTTTCGTTTCTGATTTTTGTCATTTAGGTCTTCTCACTTCTTTTTTGTTGTTGTTAGCCTAGTTAATGGTTTGTCTATTTATCTTCTCAAAAAACCAACTTTTTGTTTCATTGATCTTTTGTATCATTTTTTTTGTGTGTCTCTATTTCATTTAGTTCTGCTCTGATCTTAATTATTTCTTTCCATCTACTACTTTTAGGTTTAGACTGTTGTTGTTTTTCTAGTTCTTTGAGGCATAGTGTTAGGTCATTTATTTGGAGTCTTTCCATTCTTTTTTTTTTTTTTTTCCTTTTTGTCTTTTTTCATGACCAACAACGGATCGCAACCCTCAGTATCGCACCCGTACCGGACCGGGACCAGCAACGGGATCGCA
>NW_007800951.1:0-1199 GCF_000696425.1 Galeopterus variegatus | reverse complement strand
AGATCTGTATTGTAAAAGAGAAAAAAAAAATAACTACTTTATATATGTGATACATTAAGGATAAGGGTAAGTGTAGAAAGAAAAATATCTAACAAAATGCATGTATGACTCATTCCATGTTAAGGGATCTGTTTCCTTCACATTCCTCCATCCTCTAGTTTCCCATAACTCTTTCTGTAGACCAGAAAGGCTGAACGTCATTTCCTTGGCACCTGATAATTTTGTGCATAGGCATGTGTTGTATGTGTGTGTTTGAGTGTATGCCTGTATATGCACATATATGGTTATGTAAGTTTCTTTACACATGAATATATGTAGATACAAATTTGTGCAGCAATCTATAAATATATCTGGCCCATTTGGAAACCAAACAGATCAGGAGCTGTGGAGCCTGGCCTGGCTTCTTTAGAAACCAATTCAAATAGGTGTTTCCATTACTGTGTAGGAGACACTATCTAGTCCAGCAGGAGATGGAGACCGGCTCTCCAGAGATGACGGACAGGGAGAGGGGAGTCTAGGTCAACACAACATCCCAATGGATCCTAAAATATTGAGATAAAAATGCAGGGTTATGTAGGAACATTGTACACTAATAATGTTCTTCTTAACAATTTATTTTAGACTAAATCATTATTCATGTGTGTAATTTCGATTTATACCCCCAAAATATCCAATTTCAAAAAAGAACCCAAGAGGTGCAAGACACCAGGGGGCTCCAGAAATCACCTGCACCAGCCCCCCCCTCTTTCGATATTAGAGTCTTTCACAGAAGACAGGTCCTTGCACCTTCTGGAATCTTGCTCACTCTCACAGATCTAAATATCACATGACCCATCCTGGAGGATGAGTCGTGCACATTTCACACATGGACAGAACACACATGGGAAGCAGTGAGCCCCAGAGCTCACTCTCCCACCCCATTATCCTCCCTCATCTCCCCTCTGCCCTTCCCAGAGATCCAGAGCATCAGCAGCCCCTGGAGCTGAGCAGGGAACCTCAATTTGAGACCTTGAACTGAGTAGGTCAGAGCAAGAATAGACCTTATCATATATCTCATACGTGCAGGGGAAGGTCCTCCACAAGGAACAGTATGCAAGTCCAGTGATGGTTGCAGCAGTGTGGAAAGAGTCAACAGGAGGATGGGAGCTCTCCTGTGAGCAAAATGACCTAAATGTCTTTTTTATTTGAAGGAAAACCAA
>NW_007800950.1:0-1199 GCF_000696425.1 Galeopterus variegatus | reverse complement strand
AACAAAGAGGCGATTTCACTGCATCTAGAAACCAGGGGAGACAGGCCCTGGCCCAACTCCAAAAGGCCCAGACTGCCTTGAGTCAGGTGACTGATGCTATGATAAGGTGGGACAGACATGGGAATATCACCTCTCTGCGTCTAAGCCAGTGTTTCTCAACTGTGGCCCCTGGATCAGTCGCATCACCTGGGAACTTGTGAGAAATGCAAATTCTCAGGTCCCACCCTACATCTACTTAATCAAAAACTCTGGGAGTGGGGCCCAGAGAACTGTTTTAACAAGCCCTGCAAGCTGCAGTTTGAGAACCAATGCCCTAAGCTAACATAGTTCCTTTGAAAAGAGATGTAATGAGCAACACCTGGAAGGGTGATCCAGCCCAGCCACAGCAACCGATCAGCCATGTGTGGGCCTCCCCTCCCACCGCCAGAAGGTGCAGAATCTAGGAAGGAGGGAGGCTATTGTGAAAGATCAATGCCTGAAATAAGCTCTCTGAAGCTCTCCTTGCGTCCAGGCAGAAATAGCTGCTCTGGGACTCCAGGGGGGATATTTTAGAATGATGGAGACTCTGTTACCAGCAGCCCCTGCCTCTGAGGACTCTCTCCTCATTCTGGCAAAAGAATGGACATGATCAGGACTCTGCTGTTGCTAACACCACTGGGAGATGATGCATTTCTGCTAATGGCACCTTCTGTCGCTACAGAGAAGCTGCTCCAGCTTCCTCTTGTCCCGCAGAGAATCTGGCAGCCTCCAGAAGATGTAATAGAGACCTGAGGACATTTGGAAGATGCACTACACAGGAAGGTGTTTCAATTTGATTTACCTTCCGTCTCCTACAAGGAACCGATAGTACCACATTGCATCACGAACCCAGCAAGCACCAAGAGTGGGCCTGAGGGAGACCAAATAACCCTTATCAAGTATATGAAGGGTGATCGCATGGATGCTGGTGACTGGCTTCTCCAAAGACACAATAACGGAGGATTAGCTTAAATACAGCAGGAGGGACTCGGAATGGAAATGGGGAAATGAGACAGGGATATTTTACAGCTAGAGACCAATAGGGGTTCTCATCCACTGCCTGAAGAACAAATAGTTTGTGAATTCGTTCCCCATATGCTATTGACAGGCTTATGGTGAAAGCAATTATTTGAGGGTTAAGTAAAACCTTAAGCTTTTAAGTGTAGTGGGTAAAAATATTC
>NW_007800949.1:0-1199 GCF_000696425.1 Galeopterus variegatus | reverse complement strand
CATATATTATATAAGAATATAATATAGTATATGATGTATTGCATAATATAATGTATAGTGTCTATATATGTACACACAAACACATATATGACCATACATATATGCATTGTATAGGATAATCTTAATTTTCATATAAAGTTATTAAAATATTAAGATTCTAAAATCAAAAGTTAAAGTACATATAGTTATTAAAATATTAAGATTATAAAATCAAAAGTTAAAGTACATACATTACATTGTTTACTTCAAACCAACACAAGGTAACTTTTCACCATACCACAAATTTAAACTGTCCTGTTAAAAAGAAAATAAAGAATTAAATAAAAAAATGGAAGGACCAAAAAAAAAAAGCAGGTCCCTTAAAATACATAAAATAAATTCACATGTGGGAAAATCAGTGAGATGAGTATTTTTGTTGAATAAATAATATTATATCAACATAATTTGCATAATTCATTTAGATTTAGGTGTTTGAGTTCCATTGTTTGAAACTCATTTTATTTGTGTCTCAAACTTTATCCTTTACAAAGTCTATTTTACTATGTTCAGCTAATAACCCTTTTAGCCCCTAAAAGTTTATCAAATTTTCATATTTACTTCCGCATTTGTATCCATGGTAAATTTGATAAGCTGTTTTAAGTTCTTTATGAAATTCTGAACAAATTGCATGCACAAATGAAGCTTAGGTGTATTTTTAGTAAACTGATCAACGTGATTCAAAATAAATTCAAGTAATGTAGCTAAGTGCTGTTCTCAAAGCAAAGTAATAGTTGAATGATTTAGCTGTCTCAACAATATTTTTAAATATTACATCATCTGTGCCCATGAGTGAACCAATGAGCCCTAATTTTTTTAAACTCAGAACACATTGTCAAAAGTTAGCTAAATTGTCCTCTGGACTTTCATAAAATTAAATTTTATCTGGATTTTACTCTTTATGGGAATAGTACTACCATTCTGGACCATTCATAGGCATATTTCTATATTTATCTGAATCTTCATACTTTGGGGGCAATATTACTTCTTTAGAAGTTTCTCCAATTTTTTTCTCACAAAAATCATTGTTTCTTTTGTAATAAGAATCCTGTTTTTGAAAAGCCTTTCTCTTTTTGAATACAAGAAGAATCACTGCTTAAATGGGGTTTGCAGTTTATTGAGAAAAAGTTTATTAAAATACAATTATACAAATAGTCAATTAC
>NW_007800948.1:0-1199 GCF_000696425.1 Galeopterus variegatus | reverse complement strand
TGATGTCCTTTGGTTCTGAAGGATGTCACAGCCAGTATTTCCTAGTGAGGCATGAATGTTCAAACAGCACAGAGCACTTGCTGCATTTTGAGTCTCACACAACATTATAACCAGGCCAACATGACTCTGTCCAGTTTCCCTGGATGAGGTCTCCATCTCCACTGCTCATGTCTACTGCCAAATGTAATGTGGTCATGTTTACTTTGTTGGCATTCAGGACATGTGAGGAGCCCTAACTATAATACAACCTGGGAATATTATAAT
Source organism: Galeopterus variegatus (assembly GCF_000696425.1). NCBI lineage: Eukaryota > Metazoa > Chordata > Mammalia > Dermoptera > Cynocephalidae > Galeopterus > Galeopterus variegatus. The sequence goes on along the minus strand of NW_007800948.1, from coordinate 935 downwards.
ACAATACTCAGCCAGAGTTTCTGGCCTCAGGTGCCTCTATAGCAGTATGTACCTTTGCCAGATTGGGCACCGGTCATTTAACTTTTTTTCTTCACACAGAGTGTGTATCATCTTACTGGTTAGATATTAAAGTATGATATGCTGAATTCATCCAACACTCTGATTCAATAATATTTTGGAGGTATATACTGGGTGCTTTAGGTTCTACAAAGAAAAATATTCAAACTACTTGTACCATAAAATGAGAAGAAAAGTTCACAAATAACTATAATGCAGACTGATGTAAGACAGGAAACATGAAGTACTCTAAAACATTCAAAGGAAGGGGAGATGGTATGTTTTTTGGGGGTGATCTGAAAGATGTCATAGAGGAGGTGGCATCTGAGTTGTGCCTTAACAGATGGGGAGAATTTTGACAGGTGTAGATATGACAGTACAGGAGGACAGGAGAGGAGAGGATGAGCAAAGGTGCAGGACCATAAAAACATGACATGTGTTTGCAGAACAAAGTCATCAAATTCTGTAGAAATAAAGAGAAATAGTGGGTATAATGCCAGGAAATTGATCTGTGATGAGAGGGTATCACTTAATTCAGTAGGCAATGTGGCCCTAGTAGAGGTGAGAGGTGACAGAAGACGGTCATTAAGATTGTGAGCAGTAAAATGACATGATCAGTGTCTCACCTCAGTTGGAATAATCTGGCTTTAATGTTTTGGATTGCTTAGACTAGAGAGAGGCTGAAGGGAGAGACAAGAATGGGAGCTACAGCTTTAATCCGGTAGACTGACCATAGGGGGTGGCAGTGTGTATCCACTTAGGATCCTAGTTGTGAGCAATAGAAACATCTCAGGCTAACGTTTGCTGAAAGGGAGTGTATCAGAGAATGGCATGGCTGGGGAAACAAGTACAGAAAACAGAGTGTGGAGGAGGGGAGG
>NW_007800947.1:0-1199 GCF_000696425.1 Galeopterus variegatus | reverse complement strand
CTTGTTAGTGTTAGAAGTAAGCACAAATCTTCTGGCTTTTTGTTTAAGACTTCAACATACCATGTGTAACAGACTGTATATTCCAAATCTGGCTACCACCACAGTTCTCTCTCACCCAACACACTCTTTTTCTCTGATCCTTTCATCAAAATTCGGAGTAGAATTTTTTTGCTGTTGAATCTGGACTAGCCCTATAACCACTTGTCACCAATAGAATATCGTAAAAGTGTCAATGCATTATTTCAGAAACTGGGTTACTAAAGGGCATGCAGCTTTCACCTGGCTCTCCTAGAACTCTGACTCTCAGATACTCTCTCTCACGCTATTTCCACTCATGTACTGATGTCATAGCATGAGAAGCCCCACACACATAAAGAGGCCACCTATAGATGCTCTGAATGACAATCTCAAGTGTTCCAAAGCTTCATTTGACCTAGGTGCAACATGTCAGTGAAGAAGGTATCAGGGAGGTAAATCCTCCAGACCCAATTGTTTCAGCTCTCAGCCAGTCCAGTGTTCAAAGACAAAGACCAAAGCAGAGAGAAGCCCTCACCACTGAGACTTTTCTGAATTTTCTCCAACAGAGTCTCTGGCATTATAAAATGTTGGTTTTTATGCCACTAAATTCAGGGTGATTGTTATGCAGCAATATAACTGGAATACTACTCAAAGAAAGATACATGTTGAATGTGAAAACTGGAAAAGAACACCACGATCCCAACCTATAGGACACATACATTGTATGAAGTAAAACCTGAGGTGATGTGCTAGGTGATGCAAGCAATAATTCCCCTCTTATCTCACTTCTGACAGGAAACGATTATTTGAAAATGAGAAAATTTTTAACTATTCACACAATTACCTTTATTTTCTTCTGGATTACATCTAGGAAATCTATCTTGTGAGTAGATAATGTATATTCAATTACTCATTTATTTAAATATTCAGCTAATATTTAAAGAGGGTCTTTTATTCACCAAATTTTATTCGCCAGGTACACTCTGGGAGCACTTAAGAAAAACAGTTCACCAATCAATGCAGATTTGTAGACACAAGAAGAATACCCATAGAGCTGAGCTTTTTCTAGAAGGATAAACCTTCACAGAGCCTCAAACTGAAATAACGTTTATGATAAAACCTGAATTGATTTTCTTCCTTAGGTTTGTTTATAGGGGAGACCATATATACACGTGTGTCAG
>NW_007800946.1:0-1199 GCF_000696425.1 Galeopterus variegatus | reverse complement strand
AGTTTGGGAATAGTCTATGATTTTTTAAAATATTTTTATTTTATTTATTTATTTGTTGGTGGCTGGCTGGTATAGGGATTTGTACAGGGATCAAACCCTAGACCTTTGTAGGATCAGCAAAACTCTCCAACCAACTGAGCTAAATGGCCAACCATAGGTGTAATCTTATTTATTTATTTTTACTATTTTTTTTTATTGAAACACAGTTGATTGTATATAACTGTGGGGTACAGCATTGAATATCAATACCTGTGTACAGTATGTGATGCTCAAATCAGGATAATTGGTATATTTGACATTATAATCTATTTTCTTGGCCCTTTGCCAATTCCTCCCTTACCCCTCTCCCCTACCCTTTCCCGCCTTTGGTAATTTCAGTTTTGTTCTCTCCTTTTGAAAGCTCAATGTATTATTGTGATTATTGTATCCTATTATTTTAATTGTTTATTTTTTTAGCTCCCTCTTATAAGTGAGGACCTGCAGTATTTCTCTTTCTCTGACTGGCTTATATCATTTAACATAATTTTCTTTAAGTTTATCCATGTTGCTGTGAATGGCATTATTTCCTTCTTTTCTGACAGGGTAGTATTCTGTTGTGTAAATATACCACAGTTTCCTTATCTAGTCATCTGATGATGTACATTTAGTTTGGTTCTAACATGGGAGTGCAGGTATCCATTCAACATGATGATTTCTATTCCTTCAGGTATACACCCAGCAGTGGAATTGCTGGAGCCTGTGGCAGGTATATTTGCAATTGTTTGAGGAACTTCCGTACCATTTTCCATAATGGCTGCACCAATTTACAGTTCCACCTACATTGTGGGAGCGTCCCCCTTTCTCTGAATCCTAGCCAGCATTTGCTATTCTCTGTCTTTTTGATAATAGCCAGTCGAACTGGGGTGTGATGATACCTCAATGTGGTTTTAATTTGCATTTCCTTGATGCTGAATGATGCTGACATTTTTTCATGTGTCTGTTCGACATTTGTATATTTTTCCTTTGAGAAATGCCTACTGAGCTCCTTTTCCCAATTTTTAATTGGGTTATTTGTTTTTAACCGTTAAGTTGTTTGAGTTCCTTGTATATTCTGGATATTAATCCTTTGTCAGATGCAAAGATTACAGACATTTTATCCCACTCTGTAGGTTGTCATTTTGCTGTTAATTTTTTTTCCTGTGCAGAAGCTTTTTAATTTC
>NW_007800945.1:0-1200 GCF_000696425.1 Galeopterus variegatus | reverse complement strand
CAGAAAGAAATAACATATTCTCACTTATTTGTGGGAGCTATAAATCAATCAATCAATCAATAAACAAACACAAATAAGGGAGGGGGGGAGAAGACACAACAATCAAAAAAATTCCTTGAACTTTTTGGGTCAAGTGAACAGATATGAGCTTGGGGCGGAGGGAATGAGGTGGGGAGGAACAGGTAAGGGGGCATGAAAATCAACTACAATGTATATTGAGAAGTAAAAGAAAAGAAAAAGAAAAAAATGACTAAATGCACAAAGGTATTTGTTTTAGTATTATTTATAATTGTAAAAGAGAAGAAACTACTGTGGGAATTAAGTAAATAATGAAAATCTGTTCAACTTATTATACAATCATTATAATTAATGTTTACAAAGAAAAAAATTCCCTTTACATTTAATGTAAAATAGATATTCTTGTCTGTCTGTCTTTTCTCCTTTGCATTGACTCATTTTAGATTTAATCCACAAAAGGGCAATGAACAACAACAAAACTGATTTTTAGTTTCAAATCTGCTAAATAAAACATCTGTCACCATGTCCAGGCATCAGTGCATTGGAAAATTTCTACTGTTTTAGAGGTCATTATAAGCATCAGGTAATTAATGTATTAAATCAAATCTATGAAGAATTTTTAAGAATATTATATATTGTGTTCAGGTTTGCTTTCTGAATATGGCTTGCTTTGTATTTTGCCTTCTCCCTTCTCTCACACCCTGAGATGTACTGTACTTCAATCAAAATACTCAAGCTCTGGGCCAGCCCCGTGGCTCACTCGGGAGAGTGTGGTGCTGGTAGCACTGCGGCCATGGGTTTGGATCCTATATAGGGATGGCCTGTGCGCTCACTGACTGAGCGTGGTGCAGACCACACCATGCCAAGGGTCGTGATCCCCTTACCGGTCAGAAAAAAAAAACAAAAAAACTCAAGCTCTAATCCTGAGCTTTTTTCTTAGCTAATTACAGGGACTTACCAAATAATAATGACAACACAAAGAAGTGACCAAAATATGAACAAAGACAACATAATTATTACTTTGTGATGTATCTTGCTCCTAATTACATTAGACTATTAAAACTTGATAACAGGATTCATACCATCAATATCTGTAGTCATCATCGTATTTGTAATAGTAAACAATGCAACATAAATGAGATTCATGACAATGACCTCAAGTCATCTCCTCTGTTGAAGCAG
>NW_007800944.1:0-1200 GCF_000696425.1 Galeopterus variegatus | reverse complement strand
GGGTTCAATTCCTGTATAGGCCAGCCACCAAAAAGAAAAGAAAAGTCATTTAAAATTATTGCACCCTGTATAGAAGTTCATATTCTTAAAGCAAGAAGGTACTTTTAAAAAAATTTTATTTTATTTTGTCAATGTGGTTGATTACTGTGGCCCCAAACCTCCCTCCCTCCTCCCTTTCCCCCTTCCCTCCCAACAATGTCCTTTCTGTTTGCTTGTTGTATCAACTTCAAGGAATTATAATGTTGTGTCTTCTTCCCTCCCCCCCCCCAGTTTATTTGTGTATTTATTTATTTTTAGCTTCCGCCAATAAGTGAGAACATGTGATATTTCTCTTTCTGTGCCTGACTCGTTTTACTTAATATAATTCTCTGTAGGTCCATCCATGTTGCTGCAAATGGCAGTATTTCATTCTTTTTTATAGTAGGGTAGTAGTCCATTGTGTAGATATACCACATTTTCCATATCCACTCATCTGATGATGGACATTTGGTCTGGCTCCAACTCTTGGCTATTGTAAAGAGTGCTGCAATGAACATTGGGGAACAGGTATACCTTCGACTTGATGATTTCCATTCCTCTCGGTATATTCCCAGCAGTGGGATAGCTGGGTATATTTCAGAACCTGACCTTGAAAACCATACCTACATATAGAGTCCTACACAAAGCAATCATCTTCAGCTAATCTCAGTCTATCACTAACCTTCTTTTAAACCAGACTTTCTCTAGGTAGAACCTGTTGGAAGACTCACAGTTATTTGGAACTCCAAAGTGACCCATCTCTACCATTTTCTTCCTATTGATTTTGTTCAAGATATTCTTTATTCTCAATTTTTTCTTACTATCTGTATAGTTGTGGTGATTTTGAAAGTTTATATATGGAAGCACAAAGAGAGAATTGCAAATTGAATATTTTTTGGAGTGCTCCATATTGCAATAACTTTAGGGATCAATATTAAGTATACATGATCCCTGACCTTGAGACACTCACAATTTGGTGGAAGACTTACAAAACAAGCAATTTCAGTACATTGTGTTATATGAATTTATACAGAAATACACAGAATTCTATGAGAGCATAGAAGTGAGGCCTCTAATTCAGCCTGAAGGATGAAGGGGTAGAATAAAAAGGTTTCCCTGCGTTATGTTTTGAATAACAATTCAGAGTTGGGTATGTGGAAGACAAAATGTTATTTGTTCTGG
>NW_007800943.1:0-1200 GCF_000696425.1 Galeopterus variegatus | reverse complement strand
ATGATAACAGTATAATGCCCACTAAACTGAGAAGGTATCCTGAGCTCAGAGAATGAAGCAGTCCACTCCATATAATTTACAAGTTTATTGATGGGTGGATTACTTACTGGGATCTGGCAGAGTACTGATCTGTTTACTGTGCAGCTGGTTCCTCTGCATCCAAGTGGGTGGGGACAGAGAGAAGAGTCGAAGCTTATAAGGTACTTAGAGACAAAAGTGGAGCTGTGCCAAAAAGAGAAAGGCTAAGGAAGTGGGAAATTCTCAGGTGCCCTGCACTCTCCTGTTGCTTATCTTTGGGGTTGCAAGTGTCACTCTCCTTATGTGACATAAGCATAACATTCTGTTTCTTTGCCTTTCTCAGTTGCTAAGCAACCTGTGCAGGGGGAAAGTTGTAACAATTGCAGCCATTACTCTGAAGGCTGCAAGGATGGAGCAGGTTCTGACCAGCATTCCTACACTCAGTTCATGCTACATTTCCGTTATTGGGCCCCAAAAGCCCCTCTCTTATTTTTAATTTATTTTTCTGTTTTGAGCTGAATTGTGGCCACCCCCAAAATTATATGTTGAACCCCTAACTTCTAGTATCTCAGGATGTGAATGTAGTTGGAAGTAGGACCTTGAAAGAGGCAATAAAAGCAGAGTCAATTGACTGGGCCCTCATTCAATGTAACTGCTGTCATTATAAGAAGAGGAGATTAGGACACACAGTGAGAGAGACACCAGTGAGTACATAGGCTAAGGGAAAACGATGTGAGGACACAGTGGGAAAGCAGCCATCTGCAAGTCAAGGAGAATGACCTCACAAGTAACCACACCTTCCAACACCTTGATCCTGGACTTCTAGCCTCCAGAATGGTGAGAAAATAAATTTCCATAGTTTAGGCTACCGAGCCTGTGGTATTTTCTTATGACAGTCCTCAAAAATTAATACTTGTATGTGTAAGGAGTACTTAATAACAAAGAAGAGAATTTCTCTAAGGCATATTCCTTTCTAAATAATTCTGTTATCCATTATATGCATAAAATATACTTATCTAAGGTATTCATTGTTTAAAAAAATGCATTCGTGCAGCAGGAAATGTATAGACACATTCAAACAGAACAAAAGCGCTTGTTTTAAAAACTGTTTGACTCTTCACCAGTAGTTATTGTATACCTTTTCTCACAAGAAATGCAAACATAATGAAAAGAGTACAGGAA
>NW_007800942.1:0-1200 GCF_000696425.1 Galeopterus variegatus | reverse complement strand
GGCCGCGGGGTCGCGGGGACAGCGGGGTCGCGAGAGCAGCGGAGGTCAAGGGGCAGGGGGGTGTCAGGACAGCGAGCCGCGCCGGGCCGCAAAGACCACAACAGGGCCAGAGGGCGTCTCAGGAACAGCAGGGGTCTCAGGGACAGTGAGGTCCGGAGAGCAGCTGGAACACTGGAGGTCGGGAGGGCAGCGGGGGGCGTCTGAGGGTCAGAGAGGTCTCAGGGACAATGAGGTCCGGAGAGCAGCTGGAACACTGGGGGTCTGAGGGTCAGAGAAGTCTCAGGGACAGTGAGGTCCTGAGAGCAGCGGGAACACTGGAGGGCACGAGGGCGGAGGGGGAGAGGTGGTCTCAGGGACAGCCCTCTCCCCCAAGTGTGTAGGCCCCACCTTCGGGGATTGCTAAATGCGATTAATTTGGCTCCCTTTACTGACCCACCCAGAAAGTTCCTTAGTAGGAATCCCACTCCTTTGGGAAAAACCAGTTATAAAAAATCAAAAGGGACCGGGGAGGTCTCCGGGTGCCCAGGGAGGCCCGACTCTGGTCTGTTACTTTGGGTTACTTTGCTGCTGTTCTTCTAGTTTCATTAAGCTGAAACCTCAGGTCATTGATTTTAGATCTTTCTTTTCTAATATAAGTATTTTAAGCTGTAAGTTTCCTGCTACACACTGCTTAATTGCATCCCACATATTTGTTGTATTTTATCATTCAATTAAAAATACTTCTGATTTCCCCTGTTTTGGCTTTGACCCATAAATTATTCTGAAGTATGTTGTTTAACTTCCAGATATTTGGTATTTCTATGGAAATCTTATGGTTACCAGTTCTTAATTTAATTCTGTTGTGGTCAGAGAATACATCCTGTACGATTTTTGTCCTTTTAAGTTTATTGAGACTTGTTTTAAAGCCCATCATGTGCTCAGTCTTGGTGTATGTTCCATGTGCACTTAAAAAGTATGTGTATGCTACTGTTGAGCAGAATGTTCTGTAGATTGTATATATGTTATAAATTGGTGTGCTCAGTTGGATTGAGGTGGTTCATAGAGTTGGTCAGATCTTCTATGTCTTTTCTGAATTTTTGTCTACTGTTAATTGCAGAGAGGTTAATCTCTCCTACTCTGGTTTGAATTCTGTCAGCTTTTGCTGTGTATTTGGGGGCTCTGTTTATTAAGTGTATATGCATTTGAGGGTATGTCTTCCCG
>NW_007800941.1:0-1200 GCF_000696425.1 Galeopterus variegatus | reverse complement strand
ACAAATGCAAAAAAGAAACGAAATGTGGGTGGTAACCACATGATGAGCTAGATATTTATAAGGAGCCTTAACTTTGTCAAAACATAATAGATGCTGCTTTGTGCTTCATAACTGCATCTCATTAAAAAATTACAAGAGAATTGTCAAGTGAAAATGTAAGAGCCTTTACATCTCTAAACATTGACTTGTAATGTTAGCAACTTATAAAAAGGTTTAATTTCTTTTTCTTAAACATTTTTCTAAAAATATCTCACATAGAACTCATTTTTCTTTATTACTCTTCTTAATACTTTTTATATTATGTTGTAGTACATAGAGTGTTAAAGCTCAAAAGAAATGTTCTGAATAGAAGTACATATTGTAAATCAAAATAAAAAGTAAAATCTTGCCTGCATTTTATGTTTTTATCCAATGACCACTTTCAACTATTCAGCTACATTTCTTGTTTAGTTTTTATAAATGACAAAGTTGATACAATTTGCTGGCAAGGAGAAGACAAAACAATTATCTGAGATGACTATTTATTCTTTATGAAAGATCCAGTCAGCAGCTTGTATATCTCGACCTGCACTGTCCAATGTGACAACCACTTCTTTCATGTGACCACTGAGCACTTGACATGTGGCTGGTCTGAATTTAGATGAGCTGCAAATGTAAGATAGACATTTCAACACTTTAGGACGAAATAAAAATTGTAAAATATCTGATTAACAATTTTGAACAGATTATATATTGAAATTATAATATCTTGGTCATATTGGGTTAAGTAAAATATATCGTTCATTTCACCAGTTTCTTTCTACTTTTTGAAGTGTGACTACTATAAATTTTTACGTTTAAAAATTCACATGTCACAGGTGACTCGCATGTGTGTCTTGCATTAGATTTCTATTAGGCCATGCTGATAGAGACTACCTTTGAACTTTTCTGAACAGACTTAAAAAATATTGTGCTTTGGAAGAAAAACTAGTTATACTAATATATCAAGGATTTACAACCACTCCTTCATTTAATATTATGTTCTATATTTAGAACTGATGATATAAAATCATTAAACAGATACATTCCAAAAACATTACTGAACACCCAAACTGGCACCCTGAAAAAGTCTTCAAATGCCACACACACTTAACTAAAATTTTTCCTGCCTCTAACTCTTGAAGCTACTGGCTTCTTTTGACAGTCCACTAGGCTTGTTTG
>NW_007800940.1:0-1200 GCF_000696425.1 Galeopterus variegatus | reverse complement strand
TTCGGATCCCATGTGGAGACCGGTTCCCGCTCACTGGTTGAGCATGGTGCGGGCGCAACACGGAGGGTTGCGATCCCGTTGCCGGTCAGTAAAAAGAAAAAGACAAAAAGGAAAAAAAGAAAAAAAAGAAAATGGGCAAAAGAGCTGAATAAGCATTTCTCAAAGGAAAATATATGAATGGACAACAGACACATGAAAAAATGCTCAACATCACTCAGCATTTGGAAAATGCAAATCAAAACCACACTGAGATACCATCTCCTCCCAGCTAGGATGACTAATATCCAAAAGACTGTGAATGATAAATGCTGAGGAGGTTGTGGAGAAAAAGGAACTCTCATACATTGTTGGTGAGATTGCAAATGGTGCAGCCTCTATAGAAAATGGTATGGAGGTTCCGCAAACAATTGCAGATAGATCTACCATATGACTCAGCTATTCCACTGCTTGGAATATACCCAGAGGAATGGAAATCATCAAGTCGAAGGTATACCTGTTCCCCAATGCTCATTGCAGCACTTTTTACAATAGCTAAGAGTTGGAACCAGCCCAAATGTCCCTCATCAAATGAGTGGATATTGAAAATGTTGTATATGTACACAATGGAATACTACTCTGCTATAAAAAAGAATGAAATATCACCATTTGCAACAACATGGATGGACCTAGAGAGAATTATATTAAGTGAAAGGAGTCATGCACAGAAAGAGAAATATCACATGTTCTCCCTTATTCGTAGAAGCTAAAAATAAATAAATAAATACCAAAGTAAACTTGTGGGGGAAGGGAAGAAGACACAACAATTACAATTCCTTGAAGTTGATATGACAAGCGAAGAGATATGAGGTTGTTGGCGGGGAGAGGAGAAAGGGAGGTTTCGGTAGTGGGCCACAATAATCAACCACATTGTATATTAACAAAATTAAAAAATAAATAAATAATATAAATAATACAAATTAAAAATATATGGTATAACAACCATTTATTTAGCATTTACATTGTATTAAGTATTGTAAGTAACATAGAGATGATTGAAAATATACATAATGATGTGTGTAGGTTATGTGTAAATACTATGCCGTTTTATATCAGGGATTGAGTATTCCTGGATTTTGCTGTCCATGGGAGTCCTGGAACCCATCCTCTATCGATTCTGAGGGATGACTGCAGAAAGGAAATCAAAAATCTGGGTATACCTTG
>NW_007800939.1:0-1200 GCF_000696425.1 Galeopterus variegatus | reverse complement strand
TCACATGGCAAGCCCAACAATGGTGCATACCCAGGACAGCAGTTTGACTGATGGTCTGTGGGAGAAGGACATGGGGCACCGACTAAACCCAAACTGACAGTCCTGCGGGCAGCTCAGCTCGGGAGCTGGGTACTGAATGGAACAGTGGCCGTTAGTTAATGTCCAGCTCAGACTCTCCAGGAGGGTGTTCTGGGAAGAGGGGATCTCACCACACCCCGCTTCCTTAGTCACTCTCTGGACTGTAGCTTCCCCTGCTGGTTCAGTCACCAACAGGCGTCCAGCCATTTTCCACCTTTCAGAAGTTGGTTGAAATTCTGTACCGTCTGACAGCCAGCCCCTCTTCCTGCTCCTTTGGGGATAATTTGGGTTTTATGGCCATTTCCGTAGTGTTAGTTCACTGGTTCTTCTGAGGGAGAAGACGCAAGAGAGTTTGTCCGGACAATCATCTTCTGCAGGTCCCATTTCACCCTCATGCTGTCCTCGACAGGCAGGTGCTATTAGTGTCCCCCTCATTTTGAAGATAAGTTTGCCTGTGTGGTTAGGAAACTTGCTGGGGCAGCACAGCTGGAAAAGGCAGAGCCAGACTGGAGCCCCATCTCCCCTCTGTGTTTCCCTGGGCGGTGCGGGGATGGCAGGGCCATGCAGGCAGGACACAACCCAGAGTGAGCCAGGGTGCATGTGGTGTGAGCTGCAAGGGGCTTGGAGTGGTTGGTGGGCTTCCAGGAGCCCAGCAAGGGGTGGAGATGTGTCATAGAGCAGTGGTTCTAACACTTGGCTGAGTATTAGAACTTTTAAAAGTCCCTGTGCACAGCCATAGCTCAGACTGATTAAATGAAAATTTCTGGAGGCAGGATCCAGGCATCTGAAACTTCTAAAGCCCCCCAGGTGAATCGGCTGCTTCTGGGTCTGAGAACCAAGGCTTTATGCAGCGCTTCTCAGATGCTGGTGTGTGCAGGAATGACCTGGAGACCTTGCTAAAGTGCAGATTCAAACTCAGTTTTTCTAAAATGGGGTCTGAGAGTCCCCATTCCTAACAAGTTCTAGGTGGTGCCCACACATCTGAACCCCACACCACATGTTGGGGAGTAAGACCTCAGAGACATGCAAGGCCCTTTATTCCAGAGTTAACTTTTGGAGAGATGACCTGGTTTCCTTGGAGCATTCTTTGCTGGGCATTATTTGGCCCTCAGCTGGTGCTGC
>NW_007800938.1:0-1200 GCF_000696425.1 Galeopterus variegatus | reverse complement strand
CGATATTTTACATAATAACATGGAGATTTTCAAAGAAGTTTCACACACAACATCTCACATTCGATACTAACAAATAAACCATGAATTACAACAAGTAGTATCCCCAATTTAAAAAGAGAAATTTAAAGTTTAAATTGTTTGATGTTCTTATCCAAGACTGTTCACAGCTGGGATTCATACCTTAGATTTCTAGTTCTAAAATTTTGGTTTTTTCTGCTATGTCACATATAGTGTTGCAAATGCGCAAAACATCTTTTTGAACCATCCTTTTGAAATTTCCTTCTGTATTATTTTGTTTCTGTTGCTTATAACAAAATGCCTGGTACTGGGCAATTTGTAAAGAAATAATATTTATTGCTTATAGTTTCAGAAGCTGGGAAGTCCAAAGTCCAAGGAACACACCTGGTGAGGGCCTTGTTCTTGGTGACTCTATTCAGTGACTAAGGGTGTCACATGGCAGATGGTAGAGCAAGAGAGACAGAGACTAACCTCCTCATTCACTCTCCTTTTAAAGCCACCAGACCCACTCCCATTATTCCAAGAATGGATCAAACCATTCACAAGGGTACAGTCCTCAGGATCCAATCACCTCTTCAAGGCCCCACCTTTCAATTACCATAATAGCATTTCCCACTCTCTGAACACTGTCACAGTAGGGGTTAAGTTTTGAGGGGACATTCAAGCCACAGCACCTTCAGAATTAATTTAAGAGCCATTAAAGAAAGATAACTCAGTACTATACACCAGAGGTCTCAGATTCTTGTGACATGTTACTATTTTTCATTTCCAAAAAGCCTTGAGAGTATAGAGATGGGTACACCACTAATGATAAAAGAATTTCACCTTCATAAGGAAAGGTAGTTCACTCTTTTCACTCAGCCATCCTGTCACTAGTTTATTGAGTATCTATTTTGGCATACAATACTGCATTTAGTAGTGACAAGACAAAATTATCTCACTGAGCTTACAGTGAGTGCAATGGCAGATGGAAACAAAAATAAGCAGTTAAAATAAATGTGATAAGTAATCTGATAGGGGTAATACGGTATTTTAAAGATAATACTGAAAATGCTTTCAAACTATACAAAAAATAACTGTGCCATCATCCCAGCTATATCAGGTGCAACAAGAGAATAAAACATCTAAGTACATAGTCTTCAACATTGCACTGCTTGGACTTCAGTATCTTGATTCCTAGCT
>NW_007800937.1:0-1200 GCF_000696425.1 Galeopterus variegatus | reverse complement strand
AACTGCACAAAAACTTCCAGTGACTTGTCACCATCTCAAGAACAAAGTCATCCTGTAGGACGGTGGTGAGGGTGATGCTCATGACCTTACCTGTGCCTCAGGTGTGCTCTCCACTATATCTGTGTAATGTCCCGATCCCTCATGAAGAAAGCTCTCTAGATCGGCCTGCAGAAGAGCCATGTGTGTCCTTTCCCATGCGCTCTCCCCCTTGTTCTCCCTGCCTGAATCTTCCTCTCTTCTACGACTGTCTGTTGAAATCCTGCTGTCCTTCAAGGACAGTCTCCACACCACCACCTCTCAAGTTATCCTCACCCTACCCTTGCTTGACGTGGTCTCGCCCTCCTTGGAGAAAATCCTAACACCTAATCTATAGTTTCGTGCCTCTTCCTTCAGAGTCCAAACCACATTATAGTCATTTATAAATCTGTCTTTTCATTCCATTGGCCTATAAAATTTCTGCAACCAGAGGGCAGTTTTGACTCATTTTCTTATAACCTACAGCATCTAACATGAAAAAGAGTTGGTTGAGGAACGAATGAAGGAATAATTATATGAATAACTTTCAGATGAAAGGGGACTCACGGCAAAATTTTTCTACCTAAGTAGCCAACAAACAAAAATAGATTAACAAAAAAATAGGAAAACAAAGGAACTGCCCACTGCACCGATCTTCGGAGACCTCACAACCACTGGGTCAACCCCAAACTGCTGACATTTGATCTCACAGCTCCTCCTAACACCCCAAGTCCTCAGCTGCTGCTTCTAGTCCCCCAAGACCCTGATCTGAACACAGCCAAGAGTCTAATTGCAAGACTACAAATGAGAAGTGAGGGCCTTAAGATTCTGATAGCCAAGATCTCACAAGAGTCAAGAAAGGAGGCAGGTGCCAAATCCAAGCTGACGATGCGTAAGAATGAAGACGTTCACCATACTGCAGTTTCCTCCAGACCGGATCACACACGTGTTTGTGTCCAACCTGCATGTTCTGTGCTGATGTGTCTAGACAAGGACGTGGCTGAGTAGCCTGGATCAGGCTACCGCTGTGCCTTATCTAATAAGCCTTCTCCAATTCTCCTCACCTAACGTGGAAAGGGAGGGATCACAAGATGGGGGATGTGCAGTAAATTTGACCTCATATAGGTACGAAATGAGAGATCCCTAGAACTGCCTTCCTTTTATTAAATGAAGCACCAAATAATA
>NW_007800936.1:0-1200 GCF_000696425.1 Galeopterus variegatus | reverse complement strand
AGGCAATAGCTGGGCGGGCTCTTTGGCTCCGGACAGGCAGGCAGCCGGGCTCTAATGGCTCCGGACAGTCAAGAATTCAGATCCCCACACTGGCCACCAAAAAAATAAAAACCCAAAAAACAAAAAAAATGAAATACCAAAGGAAGTTCTTCAGGAATAAGTTTAACAAAAAATAATTGCAAAATTTATACTCTGAAAACTCCAAAATGTCATTGAAAGAAATTAAAGAAGACCTAAATATATGGAAAGACACCCATATTCAGTTCATGGAGCAGAAAACTTATTCTTAAGATGGTAATATTCCCCCAATTGATCTACAACTTCAATGCAAAAGATGTTTAACATCATCAGTCTTTAGGGAAATGCAAATCAAAGCCACAATGAGATACCTCTCCAAACCCCCTGGGATGGCTACAATTAAAAAGACACATGATAGCAAGTGCTAGTAGGGATGTGGAGAAATTGAAACCCTCATTCATTACTGTTAGGATTGTAAACTGGCATAGCCACTACGGAAACAGATTGGAGTTCCTCAAAAGGGTAAAAATAGATTTACCATATGACCCAACAATTTCTCTACTGTATATATACCCAAGAAAAATGAAAACATATGCACACACAAAATCTTGTACATGAACATTCATAGCAGCATTATTCATAGTAGCCAAAAAGTAGAAACAATCCAAATATCTGTCAATCGATGAATAGATAAATAAAATATGGTATACCCATGCTATGGAATGTTATACATCCATAAAAATGAATGAAGTACTGATACATGTTGTAATAAAGTGGATGAATCTTGAAAACATTATGCTAAGTAAAAGAAGCTAGCCACAAAAGACTACATATTGTATAATTCCATTTATAGGAAATGTCCAGATTAGGCAAATCCATAGAGACAGAAAGTAGATTAGCGGTTGCCAGGGGCTGGGGAAAGAAGAGAATTGGGAGTGACTGCTAATAGGTATGGGGTTTCTTGCAGAGGTGATGAAAATGTTCTAAAATTGCATAGTGGTGATGGTTGCACAATTCTGTGAATATACTAAAAACTACTGAATTGTACACTTTAAAAGAGTGAACTTTGTGGTGTAGTAGCCCATTTCTGTTGCTTATGACAGAAATACCTGGAACTGGTGTTAATAAGAAAACAAGATGTATTGCTTATAGTTTCAGAAGGCAGGAAGTCCAAAGTCCAGG
>NW_007800935.1:0-1200 GCF_000696425.1 Galeopterus variegatus | reverse complement strand
CACCACAATAATACATTGAACTTTTAGAAGGAGGGAAAAGAACCATGTGGAAAAGAGGAAGAGAGAGGAAGAGGGAGGCGTGTTAATTAGAAATCGGTTAATGGACGCAAAGAATGGTGATGTATTGTGATGATGAATAAGATAACAATCCTGATCTAAGCATCACACATTGTACACAACTATTGAAAATCAACTTTGTACCCTATAAATATGTATAAGTTATCTTAAGAAAAAAATATAATTTAGGAGTAATATAATTAAGTTAAATACAGTCTGCAATTGACATACTATTAAATTAGAGACAAGCTGTTTCTAAAATTGTTTCTCACTTGTTTATTCTACAATTTAAACTAAAATTTTTAAAAAATGTTATTCATCTTGCAGAGATGTCTAACAACTAAAATGCAACCATTTCTTCTAGTTAAATATAAAGGCCATACACAATCAGTAAATAAGGCAGCTCTGATGTATAGGTAAAGTAGACATCACTGGTTTAAAATTTAAAAGATTTAAAATGTTAAAAACAAAAGCACTGACCAAATGGTCAAATTCATTACACAGTAGTTTTGTTTTGTTTTTGTTGTTTTTAATATTCACTTTGCTATACAAATGACTCAATATATAAAATACATTTTCTTTTTTTTTTTTTTTGTCTTTTTCCATGTCTGGCAACGGATCGCAACCCTCAGTGTCGCCCCCACACCAGACCGGGACCGGCAACAGGATCGCAACCCTCAGTGTTGCTCCCGCGCCTTGCTCAGCCAGTGAGTGGGAACTGGTCTGTATGTGGGATCCGAACCCTCGACGGGAGCAGTGCGCCACCGGGCTGGCCCTAAAATACATTTTCTTAACACATGAAATAAAATTAAAAACATATATTTCTAACAAACTTCCTTTTGAACAAAAGGTAGCATTTTAAATTCTCTCAAACGTTATCAAATGTAACAGGCATTCTTAGTTTACAGTATATAATTTAGAAACATAACATTATATTAGTTTTGAAAAAGAAAGAAAATGCCTAAAGATATATGCCATTGGACTGTTTATATTTTCGATTCATGAAAATGACCAACTGACCCATCTAACCTCACAAATTTTAAATATGGATGAATTAAAAATGAAAAAAATATTGCAAAACCTCTCATAAGGGCCGTACTTAACCAAATCATGTAAAACAAGTGGAAATGAGTATTTGTTTTC
>NW_007800934.1:0-1200 GCF_000696425.1 Galeopterus variegatus | reverse complement strand
AATCACTAAGGTGCAAATGATCTCTATATTAGATCTGTAGTTTCTGGATATGGATATGTGGAAGATTAATTTTAGAGTTTCTGAGCTATCCTTAAGAATTTGAAAACATAATTAAATTAAATTATAAGAAGGTAAGCTTAAAAAAAAAAGGAATGGTTTGTTAGACATTGCACATTGTTTTACAGGGTTTCTGAGTGTAAACTTTCTCTCATTTACCTGTTCTGCTCTTCCCTGCTTATAACTCTTTGTATGAAGCTTGAAGAAATTTGAGTAGGTAAAGACCGAAGGATTATAGCCGAGGAAACCAGGCATGACTGAAAAACTGCTTCTCATTAATGTGTCCACCTGCAGGTCAATTCTATGCTCTCTTATGTTGCAGATTGGCCCCGAAATGGAGACTTGGTGACAATGTGGGAGGGCAGGGTCAACACCTACAGAATGCCTGCATTAGTCCATTTTGTGCTGCTCTAACAGAAATACCTGAGACTGGGTAATTTATAAAGAACAGAGGTTTATTTGGCTTACGATTCTGGGACAGCTGCATCTGGCACGGGACTCAGGCTGCTTCTACTCATGGTAGAAAAGTGGCAGGCAGCTGGCAGGGGCAAGCAGATCACATGGCTAGAGGAAAGCAAGAGAGAGAGAGGGGAGGTGCCAGGGTTTCATAAACAACCAGCTGTCATGGGAACTAATAGAGCGAGAATTCACTCACTACCCCTCCTCCCCCAGGGAGAGCATTAGAGCATTAATCTGTTTATGAGGGATCTGCACTGGTGACTCAAACAGCTTCCAGCACTGCCGCATTGGGGATCAAATTTCCACATGAGTTTTGGTGGGGACAACATGTCCAAACTTTATCAGTGCCTATTCCCATTTGAGTAATCATTTGTGCACTAAGCAGAAAACCTTTCTTTCTCTTGATATTCAAATATATTTGTCTACGTGTTCTCTGTATTATGCAAAAGAGAGTCACTCTAATATTTCTAGCTTTGCTCCTTCCTTTTGGAACTAATTTAGGGCCAAGTCCCATTTTAGTGACTCAGGATATTAAATAATGTCTCCCCCATTAAAAAAAAAGAGAGAGAAAAAGAAAGAGACACCTTGTACATCCCCCAAATGGTAAAAATCAATATGGATTGTAAAACAAGGAGTGTGACAAAACAGGGAAGAGGCCTGCAGAAGCCTTTTAAAGAGATGCAT
>NW_007800933.1:0-1200 GCF_000696425.1 Galeopterus variegatus | reverse complement strand
TGATACAGGGCTGTGAAGGTCACTGATTATACGCAATGGGAGCCTTGTTCTGCCAGGAAACCAAGGGCAAGGCTGGAGCTTTTATCCACTGACTTCTGTCTTCCATTGTCTGTGGTGGAGACATTCATCATTCTACATTTATAAATGGTATTTTGTTGCAGGCTATTCTAAGCTTTGAAGAAGGTCCTGAGGACAAAAAGCAGGGAAACATTCGTTTTGATCTTCAGGTGACAAATATGAGTTTAAGCTCCCTGATACTGTTCACTGCCATTGTGGCTGAAATTAAATGTGGGGGCACTGGGATGTGATATTGAGTGTCAAGTGTGAAAGCTCTCATTGATTAACTATGCTCTTACACACATTAAATTCTACTCTGTTTCTGATATTTAAACTTGTGGCTGGTTCTAAGATTTGGAAATACCAAAATGTTCGAAGGATAAACCACAGAACCTGCTGATATAACTCATCTTGAGGCAGAAATTGATATTCTTTTCATCTCCTTTCTCTAGCATGTTTCCAACTATTTCACAAATCTGACCAGCATAGCAGCTGTACTGGACTCCCCATCTTGTGAAATAAACCAGGCGTAGTCTTTTTCTTGTCAATTGTTGATGCTATAATTACTTACCCAATCTTAGCACCAGAAACACAGCCATTGATCTTCTAAGTTCTACATATACTCACGTGCTTTGATTCTATAAAATTATTGCTAGAAAAAATTGATTATCTTAGTTCTTCAAAATAGTGATGTTTAATTTTCTCTTCCAGTACAGTAATTCCTTTTCTTCAATTCAAGTCTAGTAGCATGAGGAACCTAGTATTAAGATTAGCAATTCCGGGCCAGCCCGGTGGCGCACTGGATAGTGCGCCGCTTGGGAAGTGCGGCGGCGCTCCCGGTCCCAGCTCACTGGCTGAGCGAGGCGCGGGAGCAACGCCGAGGGTTGCGGTCCCGTTGCCGGTCCCCGGTCCGGTACGGGGGCAACACTGAGGGTTGTGATCCGTTGCCGGACACGGAAAAAGACAAAAAGACAAAAAAAAAAAAAAAAAGATTAGCAATTCCAACTTCCACCTCTTTGTTTTTCAAACTGTGTATGCTGACTACATATTGTCCAGGGTATACATTTTGTCTTAGAAACTATGACCCAAACACTGAAGTGTACCTTCCCTGAGGTGGCATCTTGGCTGAATCTTTAATAGACC
>NW_007800932.1:0-1200 GCF_000696425.1 Galeopterus variegatus | reverse complement strand
ATAATTGTGATTTTAATTAGAAAGCATCCAGGAGAAAAGATTTAAAACTTAGGCTGAGCTGTAGAGGTTGGGAGGATTCAGTGAGGAGTAAGAGACTGTTCCAATAAAGGAAAGCATGAGGAAAGCTAAGCAGGTGTGTTTGAGGATGAGTGGGTGGACAGTTTGAATGGAGCAGTGTTCATGGTGGAAAATTGTAAGGAAAAAGTTGGAAAAGTAGTTTGAGTCCACATGTAGAAGGCATTTAACTGGTGCCATATTAAGGGTTTTGAATTTATCTTGTAATAGAATGCTTCTGAAGCATTTTAAGCAGGGGAATGATGAGGAATGGTATTTTAGAGATATAATTAGGTAGTATTATGCAGGATAAATTTGAGAGAATAGAGGCTAATTGAGGTTTTCGTTACATTTAGGTGAAAAACAATGGCCAGCATTCTAGCATTAGCAGTTAGAATGGAAAGGAAGCTGTAGATGAATAATCATATGAACAAAGGTTTGTGGGGATAGAGACTTGAAGTGGAAATAGTAATGAAGGGCTTTTAAAATCAGCATTATTGAGGTATAATTTAAATAAATACAGTTCCTTGGCTTTATGTGTACAGTTCTTTGCAGACAATCCTCCAGTCCTAGCCCCTGGCAACCTCTGATCTACTTCTTGTTACTCTTTTCTAGAGTTTCCTGTAAATGGAATATTTTGTCTAATGTGTCTGGCTTCTTTTATTTAGCATAATGCTTTTGAAATTCATCCGTGTTTCATGTGTCAGTAGTTCCTCCCTTTATTGCTGAGTAGTAATCTGTTGTATGGATTATGTACACAGTTGTTTATCCGTTCACCAGATGATGGGCGTTGGGTTGTTTCTAGTTTATGACTGTTATGAATAAAGCTTCTCTGAATATTAGAGTACAGGTCTTTGTGTGAACATATGTTTTCATTTATCTTTGCTACATGTAAGAGTGGGATTGTTAGGTCATATGGTAAGTGTATATTTAACTTTATAAGAAACTGCCAAACTATTTTCCAAAGTGTCTGTGTCTTTTTTTTTTTTTTTTTTTAAAGGTGACCGGTAAGGGGATCTTAACCCTTGACTTAGTGTTATCAGCCACGTTCTCCCACGTGAGCCAACCGGCCATCCCTATATAGGTCCAAACCTGTGGCCTTGGTGTTATCAGCACCACACTCTCCCAAGTGAGCCACAGGCTGGC
>NW_007800931.1:0-1200 GCF_000696425.1 Galeopterus variegatus | reverse complement strand
TTGTTGCTGGGCTAGTGGGTTGTAGATGTTGGAGGGGAGTGGCCAAGGCCCTCAGCTCTGCTCCACCCCCGGCTTGGGAGCCCAGGGGGCTTCCAGTCCTTCTAGGTTTTATAGGTGTTCTTTGGAGGTGTTAGACCTTTGATAGTTAATATCAAACTTTGTCTCTGATCTGTGGATATTATGTATTTTTCTTTCAGTTCTGTGTTGGATTATTCACTGTTCCCACCACTTAAACTCTGCAGTGGAACTAATTTGTTGTCTTTTGCTTGCTTCTAAAATGGAGGAACTTCCTGTGGGGACTTGTGTGGTTGAGCTAAATCACTGCTTTGCTCCTGATTCCCTGGGGAAGGCTTTTTGTGCAGCTCAGATTTTAATGGTTGACCTTGTATGTACTCACAGGTCTCGTGAGGCCCAGTACACCTGGGTTATGTGGAAACTCTGGTCTGGGAATGTGTCTTTTCAGCAAAATGTGCTCCCTTCAGTTCTATATTCCGGATCAGTCTCCACTGAGTGGTCTTGTGCTGAGCGGAGGGCAGATCAACGGTCCATGCTGTGCCCCAGTGTTCCCCCGGTTGCCCATCTCCCCCATGCCCGTACTCCAAACACTTCCCATAGGACAGGCTGTGTGCCAGTCCCTCGCCATGACTCACCAGCCTCTGAGTGGTTCCTTTTTTTCAGTTGTTGTGTCCCCTCACTCCTATGTGGGTCCACAGGAACCCTATTAGTGATCTTACTGGCTGGGGGCCACCAAGGTCATCTTCTCCCCTGCTGTCTCCAAACAACTTCATACAAAGGGCACAGCTGTGGCTTTTGCCATCTCCTGCTCCGTGTACTCACCAGCTCCAGCCTTAAAGCGGCTGGGGCTCAAAACGGTGGGAGCAGTCCTTTCTTTCTCTCATCGAAACTTCTCCTGCCTTCATGTACTCCATAGGTCTCTCCTTCTCTCCCCTGAGGTCTAGAGGCTCCAGCTTGGCTATCATTGCTTTTTAATAGTTGTAAATTCATTGATTTGTGGGAGAGAGTGACACTGGGGACCATCTATACCACCATCTTGACTGGAACCTTTTTACATTATCATTCGAAGAAAAATGGGTGCCCTTCAAAGGATTTTTTTTTTTTTATGATGCATCATAAAGCATCAATGATTTCACCATCCTTCCACCCAAGCTTCAACCCAACCATAAATTTGATGTTTGTTCT
>NW_007800930.1:0-1200 GCF_000696425.1 Galeopterus variegatus | reverse complement strand
GCTTCATGTAACTTTCCCTCTCTCTATGAGCACATCACTCCTTAGCACACAGGAATGTAGCACAGCCCCCCGACCTGGTTCCACCGGTCTGCAAACAGTACTTTTCACTAAGTGCATCCACTGAGCCCTCATTGTTTGCTGTGTATTTCCTAGGGCAGCCAAAAGAAGTTTCCATGAACTGGATGACTTAAAACAACAGAAATATATTCTTTCACAGTTCTGGAGGCTAAAAGTCTAAAATCAAGCTGCTGGCTGGACCACACTCCCTCTGAAGGCTCTAGGAGAGTATCTTTTCTTGCCTCTTTCCAGCTTCTGGCAGGTCTTGGCAGTCCCTGGCTCACAGGCCCATCACTCCAATCTCTGCCTTCATCTTCCCATGACATTCTTCCCTCTGAGTGTGTCTGCATCTCTGTTTCCAAATCTCCCTCTCCTTTCTCTTATAAAGATACCAACCATTGGATTAAGGGCCCAAGGTCTTATCTTAACTTGATCACTTCTACAAAGACCCTATTTCCAAATAATGTCACATTCACAGGTATCAGGTTGGGGCTTGAACATGTGTTGCGGGGGACACAATTCCATCCTCTATATTTGCCATAGGCAAATGGTGGGAAGCCGTCTCGGCAGATCCAGGAAACATGATTTTGACATGGATGTTTGCGAAAGAGTTAGATTTCATTATCCCCCTACACTGATGAGGACCCTGGGGCTCAGCAAAGTAAAACAGCTTACACGGGGGCTGGGATTTAAACCTGTGTCTGCCTGGTTCCCTTCAGATCTGTGGTCCTTTCTCTCCTTTAACCAGGGACTAAAAATAACCAGGTGTTCAATCAGGAGGTAGTCATAGCAACAGGGGCTGAGAACAGACTCCGGAGTTAGATTATCATACGTCAAAGCCTAGATGCCCTTTTTACTAGCTGTGTGACCTTGGGCCACTCACGCAACCTCTCTGCGTCTCCCTGTCCTCTCTACACTAGAAGAGAACCCAAGTTGCAGTAAATGCTCGTTAGAGATCAGTGCTGATCAATTGGTGTTTTATTCATACATGAGGTTTGGATACATGGAGAAAATAATTCTTCTAGGAAAGCAACAGACAAAAACATACAGCTTTTCACTCGCACATCAGGATATGTCTATGTGTCTTTGGATCACCAGCTGCAAATGTCCTGGAATCATGCTCATAGATTCCCAGACTTGCTG
>NW_007800929.1:0-1200 GCF_000696425.1 Galeopterus variegatus | reverse complement strand
ACCTCAATCAAAAGGCCATTTCATGGACTGACACTTTACCCTTCTCTTGGACAGCTGTATTGCAAGAGCACGCCATTCATCACAAGGGGAGAGCTCAATGTAACTACGGTCTCAATCAGTTTTGATGAGATAGGGATGTGTGTGCAAAGAATGGCTGTTTTTGAAGCCTGATGCATTCTACTGAAATGTAAGCTCTTTAAAGGCAAGAGCTATCTTATTCATTTTGGTATCTCCAGCAAAGTGCCAAGCATGTCAGAAGCACCTACTGAGGCTGAAACTGCCCCATCAAAGCCAGCTGGGAAATGGCTCCTTGTGGTGCTCTGAACTGAGGGAGACCTTATAGTTTCCTTGTCTTTTCCCCCACACGAACTGTCATCCCTGGAGTACTCAGGATAGCAGTGCGTGTGTGCAAGTTATAAGCTAGATTTCTCAGCTTGAGAAATGCTTCTGCCAGTCTATGAGGGGCCTGATCTCCCAGGCTGATAAAAGATCTCATTCCATTTTTCAAAGGGTAAACTTTCTTCACTTTCCATTGTGACTCCTTTTGAAAAGTTCCTTCCTGGCTTTCTCTTCTGCCCTGTAGCAGGAAGTTGGTTTGCAGGCGGAAACTGAAGCAGGCTTTGTGGAGACCAGCTGAGCAGGGGAAATAGAAGGTGGTGAGGAAGTTATTTTAGGTCAGTTATGGTTGAGAAGTGTCTCAGCCTGGATTCCCTAGGAAAAGGAGCCTAGGGCAGAACCTATGAGCTCATGCTGTCTTGGGGCACAGGAATGCAATCCCAGGAAGTGAGAGTGAGGGGAAAAAGGGAAATGAAGTGGGGGATGAGGGAGAGCAAATCCAAGAGTGTCACCAAACTGGCTTCAGTTTACCAAGAAGCATAACTATTGCTCCATCAAATGGATGTCTCTGAAGAGGCTGTGCAGAAACACTGCATCTGGTAACAGTACGTTGGGAGGAGGAAGGGAGAATTCATCCACGGTCTCCCTCCTATCTTCCTACTCTGATCAGTCAGGTTGGGTTACCTGGCCCCTCTGGACAGCTGCTGGGGAAGCAGATCCCATAACGTAGATGGTGGCATGAGCCAGTGGCACACCCTCCCTGCCTGCCTGCAGCAGAAGCCTTGTGGGTCAGCCAGTGTGTGTGCCTAGGGGCTTGGAGGGGGCTTGAGCAACATGGGAGATTGGACACAGCTGCAGCAGAGG
>NW_007800928.1:0-1200 GCF_000696425.1 Galeopterus variegatus | reverse complement strand
ATCATGCAGTATCTGTCATTCTGTGCCTGGCTTACTTCACTTAATAGGATGGTTTTCATTTCCATCAATGTTGCTGCAAATGATAGGACACTATTTTTTTTTATAGCTGAATAGTATTATATTGTGTATATATACCAAGCATTTTAAACCATTCCTCCATTGATGGACATTTAGGTTGATTCCATCTCTTGGCTATTGTTAAAAATGCTGAGATGAACACAGGAGTGCAGGTGTGTTTTTGATATATTGATTTCATTTCCTTTGGGTATATACCCAGAGGTGGATAAATGAGTCATAAGGTAGATCTATTTTTAGTTCTCTGAGGAACCTCCTTACTGTTTTCTACAACGGCTGCACCAATTTATATTGCTACAGCAATGCAGGAGGGTTCTGTTTTCTCCACATCCTTGCCAGAATTTGTTATTTTCAGTCTTGACAATAGCCAGTCTAATTGGGGTGATATAATACCTCATTCTGGTTTTAATTCCTGTTTCCCTGATGATTAGTAATTTTGAGCATTTATTCAAGTGTTTGTTGGCCATCTGTGTGTCTTCTTTTGAGAAATGTCTATTCAGGTCATTTGCAGATTTTTTAATTTGGTTATTTGTTTTGGTTATTTGTTTGAGTTCCTTATATATTCTGGATATTAGCCACTTGTCTCATGTGTAGTTTGCAAACACTTCCTTCCATTCTGTAGGTTTTCTCTTCTCTTTGCTGACAGTGTCCCTTTCTGTGCAGAAACTTCTTAGTTTGATATGGTCCCATTTATGTACTTTTGCTTTAGTTGCCTGTGCCTTTGTAGTCTTCCTCAAAAAAAAAAAAAAAAAAAAAAAAAAAAAACACACTGCCCACTCCCATTTCACATACCATTTCCCCTAAGTTTTCTCCTAGTAGTTTCATAGTTTTGGATCTTAAATGTAGGTCTTTCACCCATTTTGAGTTGATTTTTGTGTACGGTGAGAGATACAGGTCTAGTTTCACCCTTCTCCATGTGGATTTCCAGTTTTCCCAGTGCAATTTATTGAAGAGGCTGTCCTTTGCCCACTGTATACTCTTAGCACATTTAGCTGTAAATGTGTAAATGGGTGGGTTTACTTCTGGTCTCCCTATTCTGTTCCATTAGTCTGTCTATTTTTTATGCTAGTACCATGGTTACCATAGCTCTATAGTATAATTTGAAGTCAGGAACTATGATACCTA
>NW_007800927.1:0-1200 GCF_000696425.1 Galeopterus variegatus | reverse complement strand
GTAGGTAATCTTTTTTCCCCCCTCTTTTGAAGCTTCTTAGCTTTTTCTTATATTATTTTATTAGGGTGCGTCTGAGTCTTTCTTGGTCATATCGTTTGGCTCTTGGTTAACTCTTTTAATTCCATAAAT
Source organism: Galeopterus variegatus (assembly GCF_000696425.1). Lineage (NCBI taxonomy): Eukaryota > Metazoa > Chordata > Mammalia > Dermoptera > Cynocephalidae > Galeopterus > Galeopterus variegatus. The sequence goes on along the minus strand of NW_007800927.1, from coordinate 1,071 downwards.
TGTTTTCTTCAACTCAGGAAAAATTTCAATTTCTTTGGTTATTTTTCTTTTCTCTATTTTATTTCCTCTGAAATGTCTATTGGCTGTATATTGTACCTTCTACTTATGTATTGATCATCACTTTTCTCTCATGTTTTCCATCTTTTGTGTTTTGATAAGTTTCCCTGACTGTGTTTTCTACATCACTATTTGGTTTTTAATACCAGCCGTTATATTATTTTGTCCTTACATTGCATTTTTCACTTTTGGCAATCATATTTTTAATCTCCTAGGATTTTTCTGTTATTCTCTGATTTTTTTTTTCAGGGCTGCTTGTTCTTCATGTTGGATATAATTTATACCTGAACCTTTCCGAGGACATTAAATGGAATTGATTAAAAGCGTTTTTGTCTTGCATTAACTTTTTCCTTCAGTAGTCAATTGTTTTTTCGTACTGCAGATTTTCCTCGAGTATCTGGTAATTCTTGGATGGCCATTCATTCTTATGACTAAAGGAGATGTTGATCAGTATAGGCAGCTGTGCTGGTTTCCTTTTGAAGTTGTTTATGTTTATCCAAAATCTTCTCTAAATGGGAGAACTCTAATGGTGTATTGTGTGATTTAGCAGATTTTGTGGAGAGGGAAGTTTCCCTCCTCAGGATGTGTGGCTGGGGAGCCAGCAGGCTCAAGATATCATTAGCAAAGTAAAAAGAACTTTGCTATGGGGTAGGACATTTTAGTCTATTTTATGATTGAATGGAGTTGCTTTTTTCTTTTACCTCCAGGCGTGTTGGGTGGGTCCATGGACATTTCAGGATCTGCTCCTCCTGATTTCTAGCCCTTACCCCCACCCTAAGGCTCCTTCTAGGAAAACTTTACTGTGTTTAGAGCACACTTAGTTCATGTTGCCGATGGGATTGGGGTGGAAGGAGCCAGGTGGGAACTCTTTCCTCCAACTCTTCTCCAGGCCAGCAGGTTTATTTGTTAGGTCACTGCTTTCATGTTGCTTGTTTAGAAGTTTTCCCCAACTACTGTCTTATTTTTTCTCATAGCACCTGTTCCTTTTCCTCATACCTCTCATTATAGTTTAAA
>NW_007800926.1:0-1200 GCF_000696425.1 Galeopterus variegatus | reverse complement strand
AATATCCTGGCAAGAATACTAGACAGAAAAATCACAAGACATCTCACCCATAAATATACCCCAAACAGTAGAAATTATTTACAAACTGCATCTAACTATGTATAAATATAAATGTAGCTTTGATTTTAAATTTAAGTATAAACTTAAAATAAATTATAGAATAAATACATCACAACCAAGTTGCCTCTCTCTCAGGAATTTAGAAATTTAATCTTAGCTTAACATTCAAAAAGCAATCAATGTAACTCATTGAATTAACAGAATTAAGGAGAAAAATAATACGACCATACTAGTAGATCAAGCTAAACATTTTATAAAATATAGCATCTATTTACAATAAAAAGAAAAACTCTTTGCAAACCAAAACTATAATAGCCTTAATCTCATTATGCTTGTATTCAATTTATTTATTTCAAATATTACACTAAATGGCAAAATATTGAAAGCCAATATGTCTGGGATTGGAGATGTGGCTACCAAAACTTCTATTCAACTTTGTACTGAAGAACCTCAACAGCAAAATTATGTAAAACAAATAATGTGCATAATAATTGGAGAGGAAAAAGTAAAACTCATATTGTTCACACATGGTACATTTAAAAAACTTACATCTATAGAGAATTAATGAGAATTAAAAAAATAAATCTCTATATTCAGGGTGAATAAGCAACATCAAATTTATTTCCTTGTATCAACACCAAGTGGTTACTGAAATGAAGTTCAAAAAATATATTATTTAGATTAGCAACAAAAACATCACATATATGTAAGAATAAATGTAACAAAAGATGTTTGAGAAATTTATTAGTCTATAAATATATTGTAATAAATTCAATGAAGCTTAAATTAAGTGAAAGAGAAACCATATTCATGGATTGGAAGACAAAACATTTCAAAGATGTCAGTCGTCTTCAAATTAATCAATAAATTTAACACAATAACAGTAACTGTCCAGCCATTTAATTCTTTCGGTGTGTGTGTGTGTGTGTGTGTGTGTGTGTGGGAGAGAGAGAGAGAGAGAGAGAGAGAGAGAGAGAGAGAGAGAGAGAAATAGAGACAAAGTGTATATGTGAATTAACAAACTGGTTTTACAATTTGCATAGATAGAATTGCAAAAGGATAAGAGTAGCCAAGACACTTTTAAGGATAAGAATGAAGTAGAAAGACATACTTACCAAATATCAAGAACTATTGCAAATC
>NW_007800925.1:0-1200 GCF_000696425.1 Galeopterus variegatus | reverse complement strand
GTTTTTTTTTTTTTTTTTTTTTTTTAAAGACAACTTACCACCCCCATTCTTCTGACATAAGTATGGGAATCGCCACACATTCCCTAAACCTACGGAAAATCCAACTTGAGCCAGGATGTATTGTAGTTTATTGTTCCAAGCTGGTCTTTCATCTTCAACTTCAGATCCTTCTTCAACATCTGTATCTTTGTCTTGGGCATCAACAATTAGTTCACTCTTCTTAAAGGCATCATCAGCTGAGTCTTCATTCGAAAGAAGGTCTTTGACAGACTCAATAACCTCATCGTCCAATTCTCTTTTTACCACCTTGCTATTTTTAGGCATTGGAAAGTACAGGAAGTATTATGTTTAAAATACTCCCTTATGACAAAGTGTTAATTCTTTTTTTATAAAAAGGTTATTGAATATTAAGTAAAGACTGAGAAGGATATCAAACGATCCTTGATTCAAGGTGTAAAGTCTTATGGATCCTAGATTTGTATGTCCAATATTCTGTAGGTACGTGAAAAATTATAGGTTGACCTGTGAAGACAGTTAAAGATGAAAAATATTAAAAAGCACTGAATCACCCATTATTGTTTATTTTTATGATGAAACTTCTTTCTACAGAGTATAAAACATATGATTTTCCTTGGCCTTTCAGAGCTTAATATTTCCAGAAGTGTAAGAATTGTAAAGCACATATTAGTTTCACACATTTCCTTTTAGCCAACTTCCTTCTTCCTGCAAAAATCTGCTTTGATCTCAGATATACCCCAATGCATAATGTGTATTCTTTTCATTAGAAATTAAAACTTTGTGACTCTTTTTCTTAATTCTTTATTTCTTCCTCCCTAACTAAAGTAGATCTTTTCTTATACATCCTTTATCTTTTTCCTCATAGAATTACATAAATGATTGCATGCCAAATCTGTAAATCTGTCTTAGACATAATCTCTCCTGTTCATATATTCATCCATTCACTCATTTTATATTGTGATGAGACCTTATAGGATACAATCATTAATGAGACAAACTCATACAGTGTCTGCTTCTAGGAAGCTTATACCTAACAGAGAGAAAGGAACATCTCAAATAATACACCAAAGTGTTCAGTGCAATACTACATTGTGGAACTTAAATGACCCAATATCATTGCAGTAGGAGAGATCAGGAATGTTGGATAGAAGTGACATTAGAGTTGACCAGAAATGGAGTGAG
>NW_007800924.1:0-1200 GCF_000696425.1 Galeopterus variegatus | reverse complement strand
CATAAGCGTGATTGTTCAGCCTGGTGAGCATGAATGAGGCGGTCACGATGCTGCACCCGCATGGCTCTTCACTGCCTCGCTGTCCCCTGCCTCTCACACTTTAGCAGAAGAGAGAGCAAAAGGGTCCGATGAAATGTCAGAAGTGGAAGCAACCCTGGGGTTGTCTATTCCAGCCCGCTCATTTTACAGATGGGAAAACTGAGGTTGTTAAAGGAGAATGGGATTTCCTGGGTCTCAGAGCTAGTTTGGGATGGATCCAGGACTGGAATCCGAGTTGCCTGATGCTTCCTGCTCATTCTTCTACCCACCAGGAGAAGGTTTCTTGCCGCTTCTCTTGTGCAGCCCATATGCCTTACGTTTGGCTGTGTCTAACCCGCACGGCCCTCTTTTTTGTTCCCCTGTTCTCTTCCTTCTTCTTTAGGAGGTAGTTACCATTATCCTTCTTCCTTCTTCTTTAGGAGGTAGTTACCTATTCTGCAGATGGTGACAGTTTTTTTTTTTTTTGTCCTTTTTTGTGACTGTGCTCAGCTGGTGAGCGCACTGGCCATCCCTATATAGGATCCGAACCTGCGGCGGGAGCGCTCCTGCGCTCCCAGCACCGCACTCTCCCGAGTGAGCCACGGAGTTGGCCCTGCAGATGGTGAAATTGAACCTCAGGAAGGTAAGATAACTTATCAAGGTCGTAGCACTAATGACCCAAAGAAGGGGGATTTTATCCCAGCTGTGTTACTCCAAAACCTCCCCCACCTCACTCTTTTTCTTAATGAATCTTTATCTTTAGGCCTTTGCTATTTGTTCCCCAATTACATAAAACATATTTTAAAATATCCATGTGGTTAGAAGAAATACATTTTTCATGGCAAACCACCAAAATGTGTGAGAATACCCAGAGAAATTTGAAGTGAAATTTTGCATAGTTTGAAGGTCTTACTTATCCTTGGAAGGTTGCTACCAGATAGAAAGGAGTGAGCAGATGACCTAGACATGGCAGATAGCAGGGGCCGACACATGGTGATTGCTTGGAAGGATCTGAAATGATTTATAGATAATGGACTAAAGGTGGTGATCTCTGATTAGTGGAAGATGAGACTCTATCTCTTATCCGATCTGGCTTTGCATGCTTATTTTCCCTAATCCATGGATGATAACAGGATCATTGAAACCTCTATATTTTGTTGTTTTTATTTCTCCATGAGCTCT
>NW_007800923.1:0-1200 GCF_000696425.1 Galeopterus variegatus | reverse complement strand
TCAAGCAGAAGTTAACATGAAAATCTGCAAAACAAAAATGGACAGTCTGTGAGTCATCCCATATCCCCCTTTCCCCTTTACCATTATTCATCTCCTCTCTTCCCCTACTGCAGCTCTGTTCCTCACCTTTTCCTCTTCAGCTATCCTCTGCACTGCTGACATAGTCACTCCTATAAAACAAAAATGTTCTCATTTGCTGAGACCCCCCCCTCACGGATGTCTACATTACCAACAGATGCTTCACTCAGACATGCAGTTCCTTCAGCACCCAACCTCCACTTGCTCCTCCAGACTCATGCTTTGCCTCACTCCCAAAAGCAGTCCTACATGCACCCTAAGCCCCAGACACTCTGAAGGACTTGTCGTTCATGGGTGCTCCCTGCTCTGCCACACCAGGTGTGTTTGTGCATCCTGTGATTTCTCCTATCTGGAATACCTCAACTCTACTTCTCTGCTTATGAATCCCCACTCACCTTTCAAGACCCAGCTCCCAGAACTGTACAGCCTTTGCAGAAGACTGGGGCACCGTGAGTGAGCCACACTTTTATGTTCCTATGACATCTCATTCATAGGATCACTTATCCCATAATATTGTACTTAGTATGTCAGTCTTCCTAACCTCTGAACTCCTTGAAGATAAGATAGGAATCTTATCTCATTCATCTTTGTATTTTCAGGGCCTGGTGCAGAGGTTATTTCAGAGTGTGAGGTCATTAAATGCTTTTTGAAAAAAAATTTATCCGTGAATATCACACTCAAGGAAAAAAATAAGCTCTTCAACCAAGAATCATCTAAGAGCCACTAACTATGCCTATGAAACACACTTACTTACCTTGAAGACTAAGAACTGGCCTTCTGTGTTTTGCTCTTAAGCACTAAGTTCCTAATCCATAATTGCTAAATGCTAAATGTGCCAACACCATAGTGTAATAGCAGATATTTTGGGTAGAGCCTGATTGATACATGAACTAAGGAAATTATTTTTACACTTCATTCTTCTCCTTATACCCCCACCATCCTCTTCCAAATTCCACCAAGATAAGTTTGTTCTTAGAAATGCCAATCCCTTTGAGGCTAGCCTGAAGAGATCCTCACTTCAGAACATATATCACCATGAGCTGAAAGTATCTTAATAATATCTCATCATTCATTCCTGATCTATTTTCTTTGCTTTTATTGCCTCTGATTACTCAAATTCCA
>NW_007800922.1:0-1200 GCF_000696425.1 Galeopterus variegatus | reverse complement strand
CTGACGAAGTGGATATGGAGTATAAGATAAATAAAGGACTCACAGAAGAATAATCTCCAAGGTTTTTGCCTGCGGCCACGATTCATTTGAATTCCATGTCGAAATTAAAATTATTATTCTGGTCCAGAATGTATTTTAATAAGCACTAGACTTGCTTATTTGTTCGTTTTTAACAAATATCTTTTTCTAATGGGGATATGCATTATCCATTATACATTAAAATAGAAACAAAATAATTTAATATTGGATATAGTTAATCTCACTTCTTCACAGTGAAGTTATTAGACAGCCTAGTTGGAAATATAGTCTTGAGTGACAGTATGGCAAGGCTCTTTTCGCTTTTGAAAAATTTGGATGAATTCCAGAGATCAATGTAGAAATTAATTGCTTACAGTTTCTGGCACAAGTCTTCTTATCACCACTGACTTTTGAACAGTCATAGTAATAAGGCACTGCTTGCCAAAGTAAAGAGCCTGACAGTTTTGCAATTAGAGAGGACTGGGAGATGATTCCTTGATCTTAGGAGACAATATGCACGGTGTACAAATTGCATGCAAAAACAAACTAACCACAGTATTTTTAAAAGAATTATTTAATATTCCTTCATTTAAAATTCCTAAAATTCATTTTTTTCTCCCATAAGGAGCAGACTTGAAAATAATTAGACTTAAATATTTCTGAGCTTAGCACATTTTTTTTTTTTTTGGAATATTGTACTTGTAATTTAATCACTCAACAAATTATGGAAAATTGATTTTAATAAAAATAAGGCATCTTGTGACATAAATAATGTTTGAAGAATTGAGTAATTTATAGCACCTAAGGCATTGCATGTGGTGAACTTTAGCTCAAAGTGATAATGGAAAACATCACCCGATCCTCTGTAGGTTTTAGAAAATGCTCTGTGCTGTGAAGGAAAAAAGATAGTTGTTTTGTGTATTATAAATTATATTTAAATTATTTGTAAAATGATAACTTTACTATGTCATTATTCCATATAAAATTTGAACATATTCCCCACTAATCCTGGTTATACAACCAAATGTTTGTGATATACAAATACTATTTTCCACATTGTTGTATTTACTTAGTGTATGTTCTCTTACACACACACACTCCAATTTTCAGTCTTAACTCTCGCTATTGCTTATCTTTATTTTTCTGTAACTCAGGTTAATTTTTTTTAATCAGTTTTTTTTT
>NW_007800921.1:0-1200 GCF_000696425.1 Galeopterus variegatus | reverse complement strand
TTCCCTACCAAACAACCAAGTAACTCCATGGATCCACATTTCTAGGTTAAAACCCTGTGTCCAGGCTTCATCAACGGATTCCGTGAAACCTACACGTACCCTGCAAGTTCAAGACATGCCCTTTCAAGAAACTGAAACTTTTGCCTGCACTCCTCATCCCTCTAACCCCCTCAAACTCCGTTTATCCCGACTCCCAAGTCTCCCTCAATTACAGGAACAATGACCACTCCCGTTAACGTTATCCTGTTTCTCTTACTGTGCCTAGTAGGTGCTTCTAAATCCCCGTATGTTTGGCGGTTCATGGTGCAAGAAACTTATACAGGGGAACAAGGTAAAACCACCAAACTACTCCCTCCCATGGCGGACTGTTCTCCAGCTGGATGCCAAAGGGCCATTACCATCCCCCTTACAGGGAGTAAACTAATCCCTCAAGCCTCCTACCCATATCTATGTTTTCTTTTCTTTTTTTTTTTTTCTTTTTGTCTTTTTTCCGTGTCCGGCAATGGATCGCAACCCTCAGTGTCGCGCCCGTACCGGACCGGGACCGGCAACGGGATCGCAACCCTTGGTGTTGCGCCCGCACCTCGCTCAGCCAGTGAGCGGCCGGTCTGTATGTGGGATACGAACCCTCGGCGGGAGCGCCACCGCACTCCCAAGCGGCGCACTGTAGCAGTGTGCCACCCGGCCGGCCCTATGTTTTCTTTTTGATCAAACCAAAGATTATTGTCACTGGTGGCTGGAAACCTATGGGGGGTGCCCATACTGGTCATGTCGGATTCATGATCCAAAGGTGCCCCAAAGAAACCAAATCTTTCAGCAGGTTGGGAGCAGGTGGATGGGTACACACTCCAATTATTCATTCATGACCCCTGGGACTCCAGGTGGGCTGGGGTAGTTGTTGGATCTTTCTACTGCGACATTGGGGTCGGTTCTCTCCCTTGCAGACAATTTGAAATCTCCCGCACATATGTCCTCATAAAAAATCAAGTTTCCTTATCTGCTATACATACTCACATTTCTCAGCAAGAAGAAACCCTTTCCTCAGAGATAAACGCCGCCAACCAGCCCTCTCCCATCTATGCTTGGCAACAAATTATTTCTGAAACTGTTATCTTCCTTAGCCAGACGTTCTTCAACTACACCCCTCCTAACAATTGCTTCCTTTGTGCATCTTTGCTCCGCCCACTTCTGGCTGCTGTC
>NW_007800920.1:0-1200 GCF_000696425.1 Galeopterus variegatus | reverse complement strand
GTCTTAATTAATTATAAGATTATTGCTTTTTACTCTGGACAGATTTCTAAATTTGAGTCTAATTTCTTAAAGTTAAACTGAAAAAAAAAAAAAAGACTACTACTCTTATATGTCCACTGGGAATTTTATAAGCTATAAAGGCAATGGCGGTTCATTGACTAGTTAATTTAGAAAAATTGGAAGAAACATACATTTACAAGTTCCTTTCAGGTAATCTAATGAAAGGTGAGGAATCAGAGGTTCCAGGCAGCCCAGTTCAGCATGATCATGGGTGTCATCATGTGTGAGATTTTGTTTCTACTAACACAGCCGCTGTTGCTTTTGACCTATTGAAGCAGTTATATTGTTTGCTGTATTGATCTTGACTTATTAGTTAGACCCTGACTTGTTAGTTACTAACAGTAGTTGTTTCACTGTTCATATGAACATATCTTTTTCTTTTAGGGCAGAGCTTTTAAACTTATAAACCTCTGACCAAAGGGATTTAGGAATTTCATGAATTTGAATGTGTCGTCTTTGTATTTTTTTAAGTTCTAAAATGTAAACACCCCAAAAATGTTGTATCTATTTCATATTTTCTTCAAAAAGAATTTTTCCTGTTCAAATTACTTTTTTTTACTTGTCAGCAAAGTCGTTATAATTAATAAGATATACATAATTGATAAAACATAAAATGAATCCTAAATCAAGTGATAAATCTAAACAATATTACTCTGATTTTTGAATAATTAGTTGTTCTGAAAATCTTGGGTATTAATATTAAATCACTTTAACCTTTTGAGTTAATAAGTCTTTATTGAAAAAATAATAATACATAAAATTGAGGAGTCCAAAAATTGTGGAGTATTTCCTATATTTTTACTTAATTTCTTCCTTTGCTACAAAAATAATTTGACAGCATTCATGTATTGAAAGAGATTTTTTTTAAATCATAAACAAAAAAATATAAAAGTTGAGAAAAGGAGAGAATAGAATACAAGCTAGAAGATTCTACATAGATCCTAATGGTTGAAATTAACATTTGTTTCTGAGCTTCCTTTTGGCCACAGTGAAAAAGAAACATTCTCATTTATATGATTTTTATTGTATGATGCATAGAAAATACACTGAATCTCCACAAGAAAAATATATCCTGAAGCATAATCTTTTGGGGAGCTTTATATAATGGACACTCAGATACAGTGGATGGACAGTGACCTT
>NW_007800919.1:0-1200 GCF_000696425.1 Galeopterus variegatus | reverse complement strand
AAGAACTATGCTGGTGCTACTACAAAAGTCAAAACTAGATGTTTCTAAAGCAGCCAACACCAAAGAGTTGTTCAATTGTGTTCTGTATCTTCTAATTCACACACAAAAAAAGGAAATAATATAATACAATCCAGATTGACTTCTATGCAAAATGGTTAAAATCAGCAAAGTTTTGTATATGATAGGAACAGCTTGACTTATTCTTGTACTTCATACATAAAGGGAAGAATAGTTGATTTCTATAATGAAGCCCAATAAATTGCTAACAGAACCTATCATGACTCTGAAAGTCAACTTTTCATTTAATTACACAATTGTTACAAAAATGTACACTCTGGGCCGGCCCGGTGGCGCACTGCTACAGTGCACCGCTTGGGAAGCGCAGCGGCGCTCCCGCCGAGGGGTCGGATCCCACATGCAGACCGGCCGCTCACTGGCTGAGCGAGGTGCGGGAGCAACACCGAGGGTTGCGATCCCATGGCCGGTCCCGGTCCGGTACGGGCGCGACACTGAGGGTTGCGATCCGTTGCCGGTCACGAAAAAAGACAAAAAGGAAAAAAAAAAGAATGTACACTCAAACATTCTGTGTAATAGCAGAAATTCACCACAACCTAAACATGCAAGAGAAGGGCTAAACTTACTGCAGTGCACGCATACTATGGAATAACATATAGCAGCTAAAAAGAACAAAAGTGATAAACATGTACTGACAAGGAATATGATCCCTAAGACAAACTGATCAGTAGGAAGAAATAAGCTGTAGAACAATATCCAGAGTGGATATCATTTATGTTAAAAGACAGAGAGAGAGACAGATTTCTATATGTATACAAACATGAATGTAATTCATTGAAAAAGATCGAGCAGAGGGCCGAGCCCATGGCGCACTCGGGAGAGTGCGGCGCTGGGAGCGCAGCAGCGCTCCTGCCGAGGGTTCGGATCCTATATATGGATGACCGGTGTGCTCACAGTGCTCACTGGCTGAACGCGGTGCAGCCGGTCTCAAAAAGGACAAAAAAAAAAGATTGAGCAGATAAGCAGACAGCAGTAAATGCAAATCCAACATTTTGCATTTGATAAAATTCAACACTTATTCATGATAAAGACTATCTACAAGTTAGGTATCCGTGGAAAGTATTTCAACATAATTAAAGCCATATATAATAAACCCACTGCCAACATCATCCTGAATGGGGAAAA
>NW_007800918.1:0-1200 GCF_000696425.1 Galeopterus variegatus | reverse complement strand
CAGCGGACGATGGCAGAAGCCACAGCAAAATTCAAAATTCATCCAAAGAACCAACTGCAGAATAATTAAATTAAATAAGGAACATAAATAGACACTATGATAAGTAAAAATAGGGCCTTAGTGTAGCTAAAATATTTTTAAATCATTAAAGAATAGTCTGACAAAATTATGCCAATATTTTATTTTAAACTTAGGTAAAAGGAATAAGACTAGAAAAAGATATAAATTCCAAATATCTGTTTTTAAAGGAGTAGGAGGTCTGATTAAAACAGCAAAATAAGAAAAATTACATCATTTGCCACATCTACTCCTTACTCAGAGGAAGTAGTTAGAGCAGGTTTTGTAGACAAGTTCTACTAATCTTCAAGGAAGAAATAATTCTTACCAAATTCAAAGGGACCCACAGAATATGAAAAGGATTGAAACTTTCCATTTCTTTATATGAGTGTAGTGTAACATAGATAAGAAAATAAATCAAATAGAACCAAAAAATAGAAAATTATGGCCCAAATAATATAAAATATGTTAGAAACATCTACCTTATGAGCATAAGTAAGAAAAATAAATAAAGGATAGTTAGTTGAAACTAGCATCCATCTCTGGTTCTCTTTGGCAATGGATCACTAAGGGTTTAATGAATATAACTGTTTTCCACCTGACTTTTATTGAAATATTTTTAAATTTGAATTTTAAGTGTGAAATTACTGTAGCTTTTGTTAAAACCATTTCTATGTGAAAGTTGTCTTTTGTCTATTGAACACATTTTATCACTACTATGTGTTAAATGTCTCAGACTTTTTTATTAATGATTATTTGTTGATTTTCATATATTTCCTTGTATCTTCATTATCATATTTTTCCCACATAAATCCATTAACGTGGTGATTTACATTAATATACTTATCATGTTGAAATATTTTTCCACACCTGGGACCAAATTTACCTAGTAATGATATTTTGCTAGTTTTAATTTACTATCCTAAAAAATGTAGATTTTACTCAGAAACTATTGCAATAGAGAAAAAGAGACCTCAAGACAGAACTGGATTCAATTAGGAAAACAATAAAGGTGGCAGAGAAGGAAAGGGGGTGGTGAGTGGGTTGGTGATGACTCAGAGCAGACAGCAAGGGTATGGGGGTTCTTGCTGGACTGACATAACAGGATTTTGCTGAAGACAGACCGGGGTGATCAGATTTCAA
>NW_007800917.1:0-1200 GCF_000696425.1 Galeopterus variegatus | reverse complement strand
GGAAACTGAGGCCCAGAAATTTAGAAAAGCCTATTCTAGGTCACCAGGAAAAATCAGCAGCAGACTTTGGAACAGATTCCTAGACCTGAGGACATTTTCACAACACTAATTTCTGAGCTTTAAAAGAGTAAAGGCTTTCTGTTGTCTTCTCAGGAATTCTCACTGGCAATAGCGCATTAAACTCTGGAAATGTAGCTGAGAAGAAAATAAAATTTGAAAAGCCTATTTTTGGTATTTTACCATTTTTAAGTCACTTTTTAACCCTTGGATATAAGATTCCTCTCTTATCCTCACGTTCTACAATCCATTTAACCCTCTATCCTGACAGCTGAATTGCAAAATTATATCCTGAAGTGCAGCGTCCTTACCTTCTCCATTTCTACACCAAAGTCCAAAAACATATCATCTCCTGAAATAGCTCTTAACTGGTCTTCCTTCCTTCTCTCATGCAACCCTATAAGGGTTGACTACACAGTAGTCAGTATGATCTTTCTAAAATGTGCGTCCAACTATGCCATTTATTTGCTCAAAATCTCATAGTAGCTTTATATTAAAATCTAAATATGGCCTCCAAGATTCTTTATGGTCTGGCCCCTTCCTCCTTTCCCGTCTCATTATCTAGAACTTTCTTTTCATTCATATTACAGCAGCCAGGATAACCATTCACGATTCTTCAAACAGCCCAGTCTTCTTTTTACTTCAGGCTCTTGTTGACTTAAAAAGGAAACTGAGACCAAATACATACAAGCATTTACTGAGCCAATATGATAATTGCAACCAGGGAGACATATAGATCAGGTTGTCCTGAAAATGTGCTCCAAAGGGGGCCAGCGGAGCTCAAGATTTTAAATCACAAGAGGGGAAAGGGTCAAAGAAGAGAGAGAGAAGACAGCCCTGCCTATTATGTCACCAGGCTTTCTATTGGATGTACACGACATTTAGATTTGAGATGGTTACTAGGTTGCATCCTGCATGCAGGGATCAAGGCTAAGGGTGATAAGAAGTATTCTAGGTTATTTTATGGCTGTCTGGTGCCATTATGCTGCTTGTCAGTAAAATGGTCTTATGATAATGTTTTCCAGGACAGGTGAACATGATTACTGAATTATCCCACATCTCCCAAGTCACTATGCTTTAGCTGACCTGGTCAGAGCAGATTCTTTTGGTTATCAGTCTTTATGCTTGATGTTCCCTCTTCCA
>NW_007800916.1:0-1200 GCF_000696425.1 Galeopterus variegatus | reverse complement strand
TTTTTTTTTTTTTTTTTTTTTTTTTTTTTTGGTGGGTGAATAATTTTAAGTGTGAACCCTGCCATTTCTGCTTATTTCTTTGTAGTCTTTTCCCTTCAGGATCCTGGCTTCTTAAGTCCTGGTTGCTTTAGCAATTCTCCAAAGTCTTCAAATTTGTCCATACACACATACATACATCTACATATATATGTGTCCATACACACATATGTACAAATTAATATATAGATACAGATACATGATTTTCTAGTTGTTTTAGAAGAAAAGATTTTCTGCTTCAAGCTCTGTTATGTTAGCAGAATATAAAAGTTACAAGAGATAAAACAGTATTTTTTCCCCAAGAATTATTAGGAGAATTTTTCATGGGGAAAATGTAGCTGTGTGTAGCTTAATATAATCCAAATCTATTTTAGATAAAACTTTGAAAGTACAGGTAAAACAAATGATTCTGATCTAGATACTTATAAGATTCCTAAAGTAAAAGTTAAATTTTAGTTTGGAATTTTTTACTGATAATCTCTTAATGTAATTTATGTATTATTAAAAATTGTTTTGTAAATTGCTTTTTCCCTGCTGTCTCTTCTTTTATGCCTTGGCACCAACCATCTCATTCCATCTCACTGTCAGTCACTACTGGCAGATGGCCACCATTTCTCTTAACCAGTAGCCTTAGAAATAGATCTGTCTTAGATTAGCTTTTCACTCCCACGGTGTCAGAGAGGACTGTGGGTATTTGACACTTCCATAAAATCTTATCACTCCTTGTCACAATCCCCAAACCATCTTGTCACATTTAATTTATCCCTAACTTATTTTCCACTTTCCAATAACATAAAGTTACTAAACACCTTTCATAAATCTAATCTCAGTAGTTATATCAAGATTGTTTTAATAGCTTAGAATAGGAAAAGGTAGAAGTATCAAGGTAAGAGTTGAAAAGTCATATCTTTCTATTCGATGAAGACAAGCATTTCAGGTGAACTGCTGAACTAAAAATATTATTTGCAACTAAAAATATTGACTCAGTGTTGATAGTTCTGTTATTAGCTTAAAGTTTTGTTTATTTAATTGATAACAGGTCTAAGCCAGAGATTTTAGCGTGCTCCTATTGCAAGATTCAACCTTTTATATCTACGTCCACCAGGTGGACACATAGAAAGCACATATTCCGTTTATTCTCTAATAAATAATTCCCTTTATTCT
>NW_007800915.1:0-1200 GCF_000696425.1 Galeopterus variegatus | reverse complement strand
GGTGAATGAATCAATTCACACACATACATACACACACACAGACACACACACACACACACACTCTTCACACACACACAAAAAACCAAACAAACAACAACAACAACAAAAAAAAAACACCAAACAAACAACAACAACAACAAAAAAAAAACGGGGGGGCGGAGAGGAAGATATAACAACCACAATTTTTTTTGAAGTTCTTACAACAAGCAAATCGAGGGGACACACTTCGGTGGGAGGGTGGAGAGGGAGGAGCGAGGGAGGTTTCGGTGATGGTACATAATAATCAACTACATTGTATATTGACAAAATAAAAATAATTAAAAAAATTAAAAAATTAAAAAAAATATATAAAAAAATTTGGTATCTAGAAACTGTTAGGATTTTTCACAGAGTTGGCACCGTTCTTTCCCCACATGTGTCAATTTGTCTCTTGCCTCAGGAGTTCCTCAAGCCCTGCTTTTCCCATTTCAAGCATTTGATATCATGTTTCTTAGAGTTTAGTTGCATAGGGAATACAGTGATTTGGGCAACTAAGGAGCATAGACAATTGCTTTTCTATTAAGGATGTTTGATGTGCACACAAGAACGTGCCAAAAATACCAAACTTCATTAAACTCAATTAGCATGCTCCCCAAGAACACACATGATCATCTTGCAGGGTAGGTAGATCATGCATTTCTTTCTGTAATTTTTCTGCCTCCCTTCTCTAGCCCCAGTAGCTGTGACCCATTAGTTTTCCAGGGTAACCCAGAGGAAACTGTTTGAACTGCACAGAATTTTGTTGACCACAGTGTGACCTTCATACTAAAGAAGGCAGCAATTTCCCAGCATAAGCTCAAGTTCTCAAACAGGGAAACTTTCACAAAGATTTTATCACATAAACCCTTGCCCAGTATGAAGTCTGCTCCCATTCTATATTTGTCCCAAATCCCTTGACAATGAACCAGATCCCATGAGTTGAACAAAGAGCCAGGATGTTCCTCTAATTCTCTTCTTCAACATTCCATGGCAGGTGTACCCATCAGACTTCCTGCAAAATTTTACTCCACCTATGCAGTTCAACCTGATAAGGGCCTGTGAATTCAGATAGGATGAGGAGGAGTCAGAACAACCCAGTTAGCTGGGCAGGGAAAAGCCAGTCTGTGAGCAACAATCACTGGCTTCCGGAGAGAATACCAGACCTCTCCCGAGAAACGGAGA
>NW_007800914.1:0-1200 GCF_000696425.1 Galeopterus variegatus | reverse complement strand
TTTACCATTGACTCCTAGATATCTGTCCTTGGTTTTGTGTGCTTCCCTGCCACAGTGTTCCAGAAAGGCTAAATCATTGCAGAAATGGTATTAAATCATAGAAAACCATGTGTATTTTGTATATGTGTATTTTGTATTGTGTTTCTCTACCTGCATTCTTAACATCTACATTAATATTAGTTTTCTATTGCTACGTGACAAATTACCACAAATTTAGTGGCTTAAAACAACATACATTTGTTATCTCAGTTTCTGTGGGTTAGGAATCTGGGCACAGCTTATCTGGGTCATCTGCTTAGAGTCTCACAAGGCTATAATTTATGTGTCAGCCAGGGCTGTGGTCTCATCTGAGGCTTGACTGAGGAACCACCCACTTTTGTTGGCAGAATTTACTACCTTGTGTATATAGGACAGAGTATTTCAGTTTCTTCTTAGCTGTTGGCTGGAGGCTGCCCTCAGTTCTTTACCATGTGGGCCTCCCATCAAGGGCACCCCACATTGTGACAGCTTGTTCCTTCACAACTAGCAAGGGAGTTTAATGTTTTCCTGTAGCTTAAATTTCTTTATGTGACCTCAGTTTTTCTCCTATTATCCTAAAGGAAATAATAATAAAATCTTTATTTTCTCCTGTTATCCTTTTAAAGTCAGATAGAAGTAGGGAGAACCAAGATGCAAAAAGGCTAAATGAAATGTCTGAGGTTGCAAAGCAGTTAGTGTTTCATTAGAATAAGAATAAAAGTTGATTAATAACAAAAAGGAATATTTACTAAATATTTACTGCATGCCAGGCACTGTGCTAAGAACTTTGCAGTAGTACATACTAGTTTAATTGTCAGCATGACCCTCTGAGTTAGGTATAACTATGACTAAACTATTTAATAGGTGGGGAGTCTGATGATTAGAGAGGTTATATAACCTGCCCAAGGTTCAGAGACAGAAAGTGCCCAGCCCAGATTTGAACACAGGTAGGCAGATGCCAGAAGCCACTACCATCACACTTTGAAGATCTTTCCATTAGAGCATAATGCTGCCCATGTTCAGGATTCTTCCTCTCTTTTGTCAGATAACTTAAGTCGCTTTGGTATTGCAAGGGATAGTTGGAATAGGTTGCTCCTTTAAAAGTACATTAGTAAAATGGAGGGACAACATTCATTCTTTTCTCTTTGAGCCCAGTTTTTATTTTTCTGAAGACATCTAGGA
>NW_007800913.1:0-1200 GCF_000696425.1 Galeopterus variegatus | reverse complement strand
TGGTGCAATGCTGGGACAACTAGATATTCATGTGCAAAAGAATGATCACTTCCTTACACCACACACAAAAATGAACTCAAAATGGATCACAGACTGTAAGAGCTAAAACTATAAAACTCTTAGAAGAAAATCTAAGAGTAAATTGCTGTGCCTTCCGATGGGGCAAAGCTCTGTAGGTACAACACCAAAGGACAAGAAAAAAATAAATTAGACTTCATCAAAATTAAAAACTTTTATGCTTCAAAGGATACCATCAAAAAAGCAAAAAGACAGCCTACAAAATGGGAGAAAATATTTATAAATCACATATCTGATAACAGAGTTGTATCCAGAATATATAAGGAACTCTTACACCTCAACAAAAAGACAAGTCAATTAAAAATGGACAAAGGGGTGGGTCCAAGTACAGTGGTGTTTACAATTAATTGATCACACCAATCACAGATTTCTTTGTTCCTTCTCCACACTTACTGCTTCACTTGACCTGCCTAAAAATAAATAGGGCTGGCTGATTAGCTCAGTTGGTTAGAGTGCAGCCTTATAACAACAAGGTTACAGGCTCAGATCCCCATACCAGCCAGCTGCTCAAAAAAACAAAAAAACATCTTAGTTAAAAAGAAAGAAAGATTGACAAAGGATCTAAAAATTTTCCAAAAGAAAATATACAAATGGCCAATAAACCCATGAAAAGATGTTCAAACATCATTAGCCCTCGGAGAAATACAAATCCAAACTGCAATGAAAATACCACTTCACATCCACTAGAAAGGCTATTATAAAAAAGACAGATAAGTGTAGGGAGGAGGTGGAGAAATTGGCACCCTCATAAATTGCTGTTGGGAATGCAAAATGGTGTAGCCACCTTGGAAAAGTTTAGCAGTTTCTCAAAATGTTAAACGTGTAAATACCATATGACCCAGCAATTCCACTCTTAGGTATACACTCAAGAGAAATGAAGAAGTATTTCTACACAAAAACTTATACATGAATGTTTACAGCATCATTATTCATAACAAAAATGTAGAAATCCAAATATCTATCATTTGATGAATGGATAAACAAAGTATACCCATACAGTAGAGTATTATCCAGCTATAAAAAAGAGTGATATATAGGGCCGGCCCTGGCTCACTCGGGACAGTGTGGTGCTGATAACACCAAGGCCACAGGTTCGGATCCTATATAGGGATGGCTGGTTAG
>NW_007800912.1:0-1200 GCF_000696425.1 Galeopterus variegatus | reverse complement strand
GATCTCAGCACTCAGCTCAAGGAAGCAGTGACGGGACAGCTTTAGTAAATGTTTAATGGAGGCAGCACGGAGGTCGTCCAGTCCAGCCCCTTCTCTCCCAAGCAAGGAGATAGGCTGCGTGGTAGACATCGTTATCGTTTTGGTCTCCCAACATCCATTCTCTCTTCTGACATTTGCTGATTTTCTCTTGAGCAATCACTCCCTGTGACTCTGGGTGGTCTTGGAAGGACCTGTCTCCCATCACTGAGGTCAAGGGTTGGGACCCACCCCCTGCCCCCAGCTCAGGGCTGAACCTAGCAGGGAGCTGTCTTGTGGGAATTTGAGTTTGACTTACCTCAGCCACCAAACCCTGATGGCAGTGTTTCCAGCACGGGGCAGTTCCGGGGGGTCCTGCAGGCTGCCCTGAAGTGCCAGGGTTCCTGCCTGTTCTCCAGCCTTCCCCTCTGGTGGGGGTGCTCTCCACAACATCCCATCCCACGCCCTTGTAGTGCCAGTGAGCCTGAATTGTTTTCTGTTGTTGACAACCCAAAACCCCAACTGATAGACCTCCCAGGATCACTTACCCAGAGACAGAGTCAAACCTGAGATCTGCGTTTCCCCTGAATCCCATACAGGGACACCCCTCCAAATTCAGTCCTTACTCCCAGAAGCTCAAAGTGTGACTATTTGGAGACAGGGTTTTTATAGGGATAATTAAATTTAAATGAGGGCACTGGGTGGGTGCTAATCCAATACGACTGGTGTCTTTACAAGAAGAGGAAATTAGGACAGACTCACAGAGGGAAGACCTTGAGAGGACCCAGGGAGAAGACGGCCCTCTACAAGCCAGGATGAGAGACTTGGGAGACACCAACCCTGCCGGCACCTGGGTCCTGGATTTGTAGCCTCAGGAGCTGTGAGAAAACACATTTCTGTTGTTTCAGCCACCTGGTCTGTGGTCCTTTGTTCTGGCAGCCCCAGCAGACTAACACAGGCAAATACCGTGCCATCCCGCCACAGCTTCCTTGCACCAGTCAGTCCTGAGAAGCTCAAGTTAGCAGGCTGTTCTTAGGGCCAAATTTCCTGGATGGGCTTCAAAGACCTTCTCCATAGTGATTCAGAGGCACCAAAGGAAAAAAAAAAAAAAAGGCCATGGCCGAAAAGTGAATCCTTCCACCACTTTACTTCTTTAGTAATGGGCAATGCCTAGGAAAGCAGGAT
>NW_007800911.1:0-1200 GCF_000696425.1 Galeopterus variegatus | reverse complement strand
GCTACAAGAGAGAAGTGTCAAGTCACCTATAAGACAGCCCCAATCAGAATAACATCAAACTTTTCATCAGAAACTGTAAAAGCCAGAAAAAAATGGGATGATATATTCAAAACACTAAAGGACAAAAATTGCCAGCCAAGAATATTTTACCCAGCAAGGCTATTCTTCCAAAATGAAGAACAAATAGTATATTTCTCAGACAAACAAAAACTGCGGGAGTTCACTACCACATGATCAGCCCTACAAGAAATTTTCAAGGAAGTTCTGGGTTTGATAGCACAAAAATAGCCATCACTACCATGAATACAAAGAAAGAACAATACTTACCAGCAAAACAAAAATGCTAAAAAAGAGAAAAAAAAAATAGTTTATCTACCACCCCAAGAAACCAAGAAAAACAGAAGAGAAACAAAAAATTTGGAAGAAAGGAACAAAAGATACTTAAGACATCTAAACAAAAATCAGTATAACACTAGGAGTTAATCAACACCTTTCAATAATAACTCTGAATGTAAAGGGACTAAATTCTCCATTCAAAAGATGAAGACTGACTGGATTAAAAGGATGGAACCAACGATATGCTGCCTCCAAGAGACTCACTTGACCTCTAAAGACAAACATAGACTAAGAGCAAAAGGATGGAAAAAGATATATCATGCAAATAGAAATGAAAAACAAGCTGCAGGAGCTATTCTTATATCAGATAAAATAGACATTAAAGCAAAAACTATTAAAAGAGATAAAGATGGCAAATATATAATGATAAAAGGATCTATCCATCAAGACGAGATAACAATCATAAATATATATGCACCTAATGCTGGAGCAGCCAGATTTACAAAGCAAACACTATTAGATCTAAAGAAAGAAATAGACAGTAATACCAGAATAGCAGAGGACCTGTACACCCCACTCTCATCATTGGATAGATCATCTAGACAAAAAATGGATAGAGAAACACAAGATCTAAACAACACTTTAGACCAATTGGATTTGGCAGATATCTACAAAACATTCCTCCCAACAACCTGAGAATATTCATTCTTCTCATCAGCACATGGAACATTCTCCAGGATAGACTACATGTTAGGTCACAAAGCAAGTCTTAACAAATTCCAAAAAATTGGAATTATGCCATATATTTTTTCTGATCACAATGAATTAAAATTAGAAATCAATAATAAATGAAACTCTGAAAAC
>NW_007800910.1:0-1200 GCF_000696425.1 Galeopterus variegatus | reverse complement strand
CTTGCTCATATATAATGACATATGTACTTTTATTTTTTAAATATATTTTAAAAATAAATGTGTATTGCATGCAACAATATTATTTTTGTAGATTTTTAGAAATGCAGAAATTATCAGAGGTAATAGGCAATAATGACTTTGAAATTCTTTAGTGATTATGAGTGGGTAAAATGTTGTATAACCTCTTCTCCCCAGAGATTATGTGGCTCACATTTGTAAGCTGCCATTTGTTGTCCTGTCTCTTGTCTTTGGCTCTTTCTAGCTTTTCTTCCCAAATCTTTGGACTAGTTCCTGCAGAAAATATGAATTCACAGTGGTGCCCTCTGGGCCTGGGCAACTCTGGGCCAGCAGACGTTGAGCACTCACTGCTACTGAGAGCAGGTGCATGTACAGATGGCATGATGGGGCCAGCCTGCCTTCTGCTTTGTGGTGCCAGAGAGAGTGATTGATAATAGAGCTGACTCTGAGTAATGGTCTGAGGCAAGGCGAACTGAGTACCTGGCTAGGTGAAAGTCATAGCTGGCAGAATATATAGATACACTCAATTTGGTCTGTAGTTTTATCATACTTCCTTATTATTGCTCTTAACCAGTAGCCTTGGTGCTTGCTGTTTCATCTCTTTGCCTTCTGTCTTGTCCTGATCTTATGAGGAAGGTGATAATTATAGGAACAGAAAGGGCTGAAAGCTATCCTGAATTAGAGAAAGTTTTCAGTCATCAATGCTTACATAATTTAGAGGGCACTCCACGGCATTGTGAAATGAAAGGTAGCTCATTATGTGTCTCAGTCTGTTTTATTTTGTCTTTTCTTGTTGTCTCCAGAGTGAGTGTACATACCCCTAGGCTAGATAAAACAATGCATTGGGAGGTAGGTAGGGGAAAACATATTAAAATTTTCATTTTTATCTTGTTCCTTTTTTATTTTTCATTTTGTATATGTTTTATAATATATGCAATCAATTTGTACAGTAATAAGTATAATTTACAAATGTACATAAATTGGGTATACTCAAAAGTTTAAAATTTTTATCTTTAAATTTTTATAGTGTGCAGTTTAAGAATTTTGTAGAACTTTGTCTTCTGGGATTTGCTGTATAGGAATGGCAGCTTTTGCTTATCCTTCATATTCGGACACTTGGGCATTTACATAATATTACTGTCTACCTATTGGAGTCGTGTCGCGGCCCCCCCCCCCCCCCCC
>NW_007800909.1:0-1201 GCF_000696425.1 Galeopterus variegatus | reverse complement strand
TTTGTCCCCTTGGGACCTACATTGCATACACTCTCCAGCCATCCTCAACTTGAATAGCTACGGGAATCATGCAGGTGAGCAGTGGGTACTACAGGAGGGCACGGTGGGGGTCCATGGCACACTACAGGAGACATGTCCCATCTAAAGATGGTCAAATTTAAGAATGAAAAACTGGGTCTGCAGCTACCACTACACAGGCTTTTAAGAACCATGTGGACTGGAACCCCACCTCTGGGCACCTTCAGCTCCTGAGGCAGCCATTGCCCATCACCAGGGACCCAGCTTTGAACCTCTTCCTGGTGCTCACACCCTCTTGTGTTTCCTCTGCTGAGACCTTGGGCTATGAGACTTTTCCCCGCACAAGTGCTCATGTTTCTGTGCCCAGCTCCTTGAGCACTTTCATTGTTTGCTGCTGTTCCCTGCTGCAGGCTAGATGGGGACTGGTAAACAAGAAAGGGTCTAAGAACATAGCAGGCAGTGGAGAGACAGCACTAGAGAGCAGACGGAGCCAGATCCTACAGCCCGCCATAATGCAGTGGGGAAGAGGAAGCGCCACACTTGAAGGCACCAGCCTGAAGGCGGTGGCTGTCCTCGACCACAGGAAGAGCTCAGTGGGATGCTGGTTCTTCTTTCAAGTCTTCAGGCAGGACTTGGGCATCAGACCCTGACTTTTGCTGCCTCCCAACACCTGTGGACAACCCTCACGCATACACACAAAAGGTTTGTCCCCTTGGGACCTACATTGCATACACTCTCCAGCCATCCTCAACTTGAATAGCTACAGGAATCATGCAGGTGAGCAGTGGGTACTACAGGAGGGCATGGTCTCCTGTACCCATGCCTTCCTATGTGACCTTGGACACCTCATAGAGGTGGGCTGGGTCAGTGGTTTTCAAACTGTGTTCACTGACAATCCCAAGGAGTCCACCATAGGTGGGAGGTGAGGGAGGGAGAAGGGTCCAGTTGACAGGACGGTGGCCGCCCATGTCATTTCAACCAGAGCAGCCTGACTTTTCTCCATTTTGTGTGTTGAGGTGTCACATAAGGTTTGTCTTGGCAAAAGGTTCTACTGCTCAGACAGGTTCAGATATCACTGTCAGGTGCTCCCTCATCTCCAACCTGCTTGAGCCTCTGGTTTCCGGGAAAGTCCCAACAAAGAGACTCCCACCATCTGGCCCCCAAGGAAACTGATCCAAAGGTG
>NW_007800908.1:0-1201 GCF_000696425.1 Galeopterus variegatus | reverse complement strand
ACCAGGAACTGGGTGTATTCTTCCCACAGTGGGGTAACGGGAACTGGGTTTATCCTTCCACAACGGGGTAACAGGAACTGACTTTATCCTTCCTTCCCAAATAACTGAACACCTCAACAAAATACGTGAATCACTAGTTTTCAAGACACTGGACACCCAGCAGGAAGGACGGTGATCTCTGAGGGACAGGAAATGAATGAGGTATCCCTTGTGCTGTCCCAGACCACTGTCTGGAGAGAGTGTCCAGCTGGCAGTGCCTGAGCGAGGAGCCCAGCCAAGCCCAGACTCCCCCTGAGCAAGGAGCAGGAGCTGGAGCTGGATCTTGGTCCTGGAGAGTCCACGGCGCTTGCATGAGCAGACAGAGCCACCCGAGGAGATCGCTGCAGGGTGTTCTCCAGGGTATGCACAGGCTGCCCCTGGGGTTTTGAGATGAACACCCATCAGGACATGTGTATGAGGAACTGTCCCCTGCCACCCCAAGAACCACCCAAAAGAATGGGAGGAAATAATGTCCGGGCACACAGGAGAGGACATTAGCTCCCATTCCCACCAGCCAAGTGTAAAACCTCCTAATTCAGAGGCACTGGGTAGAATGCTCAGAAGGGTTGTTTTCTTTGCATCACAAATGGGCAAAATTAGCCCCAGATTAAATTCTGCTCGGGTCCCACCTAACAGACAATTAAAAGGCTAACAGTTTAACTACATCCCAGAACAAAGCTCAAGAATATGCATCGGAATACAGAAATATCCAGCACTCTGTAAGTAAAGTCACAAAGTCTGGCTTTATTCATAATTGCAAATACTGGGAGTAGCCCAAAGGCCTTCAAAACGTGAATGCCCGTCCATACAGTGGAGCACTACTCAGCAGTGAAAAGGAACAAACCGTGGATATGCACAACTTGGGTGGATCTCGGAGGCGCAGTGAGTGGAAGAAGCCGGTCTCAAAGGCTGCACACGGTGTGATTCCATTTATACACCATTCTCAAAAATCGAAACAGCACTGCAGGACAGCAGATCAGTGGTTGCTGGGGTAGGGGTGGGGGAAGGGTGTGACCATAAAGAAATAACACGGGGGAATCTTGGAACTGTTGTGTTATAACTAATCATGTTCTCATCTTCACAGAATGAAAGGAAAAGAAAATAATTGTTACTTTGCAATAGTTTTTAAAATTTAAATTTTTAAAAATAAACGTACATACTG
>NW_007800907.1:0-1201 GCF_000696425.1 Galeopterus variegatus | reverse complement strand
AAAAAAAAAAAGAAAACCACAGGACTATTCTGTGACCACTTCTGTCCTAACTAAGCTGTCAGTTTTCCTTTCACTTCTCAGGCCGAGATATCTCTGGTAATTTGCAGATGTAAGACAGCCTTTCTAAAAAATCATGTTTATTTTCAATTCTCTGATAAAATTTTAACTTTCTGAAGATTATTTGTGTAAATACATTCACTTAATTTAAGCTATAGTATGGACTTTTGTGTAAGAGATAATTCATTCATTTAATAAATATTTATTGAGTGGCAGACATTCTGGTATGGGTCAGTTGTAGTTGCCAGTATTAGCTTAGGGTAATATAATTTTTACATTCATATTTTATAATCTTCCTAGCAAAGCTTCTAAATAATTAAATTGTCATTCAAATTAAACTTAAAATATAAATTCTGGTACATGAATTTTTAATGACATCAGATTCTAAGGAATATAATTTCTCCTTTAAATAGTCTATTCTTTTAACTTGACACCCTTTAAACTAAGAAATGTTAAAAAAAAAAAAAACTAAGAAATGTAGCTGCTTAAACACCCAATTTACTCAAGTTACACTTTTGACAGTCCCCATTCAGAGATTTTTGTTAAAATACACAGAGTACATTTCAGTTCCAGTGTAATCCAATAGCACACTAGACCGGGGTAATTTGTGGAGACTTTACAGACGGACGATGAAAGGTGCATGTTTAGGAAAACAAGTAAGACACAAAAAAAGGTGTACCATGGAGCTAGCCACAGTGGAGGTGGAGGCAACATTACCCTCCAAAGGCCTGAAATAATGAAACAAGAAAGCAGTTCCTGAAACTGTGGCCAGGGCTGTGTGGTAAGAAGATGTGGCTGGATCTCCTTGCTGCAAGGGAAGGATCCACAGGAGGCTTCCCACTCCCTTCCTGCCCACAGAGCTCCTGTGGGGTGTTCATTGGCCAAAGCCAGTGGGAAGCCAGAGAGCAAGGGAGGCTGTGCATGCAGCCCCTGCAAGTTACTCTGCTGGGCACAGACAGACTGCAGCAGGGGCAGGGAAGTGTTGGAGGTCTGAAGGGATGAACAGAAGACACTGCACAGCATTTCTCTGTTGCCTTTATGCTACAGCAATTAAAAAACCTCATGAAGACCAGCCATTAAAAATATAGTTAAGGGCCGGCCCGGTGGCGCACTGGATAGTGCGCCGCTTGGGAAGCGCGGCGGC
>NW_007800906.1:0-1201 GCF_000696425.1 Galeopterus variegatus | reverse complement strand
AAAGAATAAAAAAGTAAATTAGGAATACTCCAAAAAATGGATGTATGACCCCAAAGTTTGAAACCATAATGCCTAGCCACAATAATTTTTATTTGAAAACCTTTAAAAGTAGACATTGCCAAACACCCACCTTGGTCATAAAAAAAAAAAATCTCAATAAATCTTTCAGGTTTAAAATGTCTAATTTTGAGCAATGAAGTTTCCTGGTGAGCCCTCCAAGATAAACTGATTCCAAAACACACATTTGGGTAAATGAATATATTGGCTTTCTGCCTCAGGTTGTTCACGATAGCCAGTTGGGAACACTGTCCTATTAATCCCTACTAGAGCCCAGGATGAGAGGACAAGTCAGGTCTATTTTGCAGATAAGCAAACCAAGACTCACAAAGACCAACTAGCTTATTTAAGGTCGCATAGCTAGAAAGCAATGGATCCGGGATTTGAACCAACCCTCTCCAGTAAATACATTGTCTACATGGGCTATAGAGACCCTACCTCCGTTATCTTATACTACACCTAATGAACCTATAAGCATTGGAAATGTCACCTAGTTTTCCTTTTCCGGGTTTTACAGGCTATCTGGGACTAGCGGTACAAAAGAACTAGAAAGACTTTATTTTTAACTAAAGGTAGCCCACCCTACTTCTGCCAAAACCCTCACAGGGGTTTAGGGGATGAAGATGGATGGAAAATGTGTGAATTTTCTTCACCATTTCATTTGACTTTATTTTGTCATTAGTAAACATTATTGAAAACCTATCATGTGTTGGATTGGCCTGGGAAGTGGGGGGTTAAATTGGTTAACAGAGAAAATATTTGGTAAACTTGAGTGAGGAAATTCCCTTTGATTTTCCAATCTCTGTCCTCAAGCTTTTGAGCACAGAGCCCAAGGTGAACTCAGTTTAGAAAGCCCCAAGCAGGCCGCCTCCCACAATTGTCTGGGGAAGTCATCACCCAATCAGGGCAGTTCTGCATTCTATCCTGCTCCCCTCTAGCCCTTGCTAATTGCTCCTAATTATATACCTCAACAATTCCTCTCTCCCTGGGGTGTGCATCCAGAAAACACACTGCTGTTTCGTCTTCTTGTAGGCTAGTTAGGATCTACTGAAGGAAGCAGCAGAGCTTGGAGCCCTCTGATCTTCCAGAGAGGCCCTGCCCTCGTTTGTTTCCCTTGATGAATTTTCTCTACTCCTTGTGTCTC
>NW_007800905.1:0-1201 GCF_000696425.1 Galeopterus variegatus | reverse complement strand
TTTTATTCATTATAGTAAGAGCACTCAACTTGAAATCTACCCTCTTAACAAATTTTTATAAATACAATACATAAAATTGTTGACTTCAAAAGATCATGGAAAGATTTGTATTATCTTTTAATTCTGTTTTTCCAAAAACTTTTTTTTGTGTGTGTGTGTGTTACCGGTAAGGGGATCGTAACCCACACCGCGCTTGGCCAGTGAGCGCACCGACCATCCCTATATAGGATCCACACCCGCGGCCTCCGCGCAGCGCCGCACTCTCCCGAGTGAGCCAGGGGGCCGGCCCTCCAAAAACTTTTTGAATTACCCTGTATAATGCTGTACAGCAGATCCCCCTGTATAACGCTGTACAGCAGATCTCTAGAGCTTATTCATCTTGCTAAACTAAAACTTCATGCTTGCTGATTGTTAACTCCCCATTTTTCCCTCCCCCTACCCCCTGATAGCCATAATTCCACTCTGATTCTATGACTATTTTAGATACTTCATGTGAGTACAATCATGTAGTATTTTTCTTTCTATGACAGGCTTATTTCTCTTAGCATAACATCCTCTAGGGGCACCCATGTTGTTGCATATTGTGGAATTTTGTTCTTTTAAAGGCTGAATAGTATTCCACTGTATGCATGTACCAAAGTTTCTTTATCCATTCATCTGTTGATGAACATTTAGGTTGTTTTCATGTCTCGGCTATGATGAATAGTGCTGCAACAAACATGGGAGTTCTAATATCTCTTCAAGATACTGATCTCAACTCTTTTGGTTAAATTCCCAGAAGTGGGATTGCTGGATCATTTGGATCCTGCTGTACGGCCAAATATGGTATTTCTATTTTCAGTTTTTTGAGGAACCTTCATACTGTTTTTCATGGCAGCTGCATCACTGTGCATTTCCACCAGCATGTGCAAGGGTTCCAATTCCTCCACATCCTTGCAAGTGGTTGTCTTTTGCTTTTTTGATAATAGCCATCCCGACAGTTGTGAGGTAATATTTCATCATGGTTTTGATTTGTGTTTCCATGATAATTAGTGATGAGCATTTTTTCACATACCCGTTGGCCATTTTAGTAGATCTCAAGCCAGGAATTTGAATACACTGGAAAGAAATGTAAGAAATTTCCAAGAGAGTATAGATGCGAAGGGTATCAGTTGTCCCTAAAGGTCCCTAATATTAAAACCCTATATCATTTTACCTTGGG
>NW_007800904.1:0-1201 GCF_000696425.1 Galeopterus variegatus | reverse complement strand
CACAATATAATTTTCCCCTCTCAAGAACCCCATAAATTTTTTGCTGTTACAGACCTGGCTGAAAACCCAACATAAACAGGTCCTGTGGCCTGTCATCTGCTCCTCCAGACACATCCACCTCACAGTGAAGACACTGGCTGGAACGTGTGGGAACTTCCTTTCAGGGAGGGCTGGTGGGAAGGCGAGGCACCTGCAGACACTGGTCTGATCAGTTAGTTATTCCCACTGGCCACCTGCTGTAGTTCTTTGAACAGGGCCTGGTCCTCATCCCTGGAAAGTTGCCTCATGACTCTTCACACTTCCCCTTTGGCTCTCACCATTTCTGTCAATATCCTTTTTCCTCACATGCTTGGGTTTGTACTTGACCAACATTTTTTTTTCTATTTCTTGCTTATAGTAATTTGGAGATCCAATGGCCTCCTTTTCATCTTTTATCTAACTCTGGTCGTTTGACACAAGAAAAGATGTAATCACTACTTTAGAAAGCACAGGCTTCTGTGTATTAAAATCCATTAGACCAAAGCTATCTCCCCAGAGCCGACACAGGCTCTTTGATTTTTAGCCTCCATTCAAAGTGTGTCATGTAATTTTCAAATATTTGAGACTTTGTAAATATACTTTTGTTGTTGGTTTCTAATTTAAATTCATTGTGCATAGAGAACATATTTTATAGTATTTCAGTCTTGGGACTTGTTTTATAGGTGAATGTGTACTCTGTATTGTTGAGTGTTACTGTGTTAGTCCGGTTTTTTTTGTTGTTGTTTGTTTCTTACAACAGAATATGGGAAACTGGGTAATGCATTAAGAGAAAAGGTATTTTTTTTTTTTTTTACAATTTTGGAGGCTAAGATCCAGTCCAGGATCTTGTTCATGGTGGGGACTCTGTAGGGAATCCTGTGGCAATGCAGATTAACACATGGTGAGAATGGCAAGAGCACTTTCGTGTGCCCAGTGTACAAAGCCACCACTCTATGCCCACTATACCCAATTAACACATAAATCCATTATTTGTGAGTGGATTACTCTATTCCCCAGGGCATTGTCATCAAAATTCGGTCACCTCTTAAAGGTCCCACCTTTTGAATATTATAATTGGATTTCTTGCCCTCTTAACACTGTTATAATAGGGATCAAGTTTCTAACACATTAACATTGGTGGACACGTTTACCCATAGCAGCTTCAGATTGTACTCTACAAATA
>NW_007800903.1:0-1201 GCF_000696425.1 Galeopterus variegatus | reverse complement strand
TGTGTGTGTGTGTGTGTGTGTGTGTGTGTTGTGTAGTGTATTTACCTTAAGTTCCAAGAATTTCATCTGTGTCTAACCTGGGTCAGTGTGTGAGGCAGGAAAACAGTATTTAAAATCCTATTAGTGAAATAGTTCAATGCTTTCACGCATAGCAATTACTGCTCATGTTACGTATATTATCGTGAATTTCTGGCGACTCATCAGCACTGAGGCCTCTCCGACACCTTCCAGCTGAGAGCCCGCAGTGGACGCCACAGCTCCTGCCTGTGCCTGCTGACTGGCCCCAGCACTTGGAGGAAATCCCAGGCAACCCGGGATGGTTCGGAAATGGGCAGGTTTTGTTCAATCTGGGCCAAGGAAACCTGGGGGACTTGCCTGGGTCTTTGGGGAAATCAACTTCCTCATTCCTAGGAGAGAGCCCAGGATGCCAGTTCCTGTCTTTTGCTGTAAATGCGGTGAGAGAGCACCTGCCTGCTGCTGGAGGCAGCCACCGGCCTCAGCGGACATTAACACACAGGAGGAGGAGCGAGTAAGAGAACGTGGGAGCCGGCACTGGAGTCCAGGGACCAACTGTGGTCCTCCTCGGGTAAGCCAGTGACAGGCTTGTTTCTGTCCTTGCAGCCTACAACACCCTGATAGATTCATCCTTGATAAGTCACCTGGCAAATGGGGAAATTGTACCAATGTCACAGGTGGGAAGAACGAGGTGCTGGGACAGGGCAAGGCCCACGGTGTCACGGGGAGGGGGAGTTTCTTGTCCCATTTGACCTTCGACCTTCCCCTTGGCCTTGTCATGCGCTAGGGAGCAACTGAACTTGATCTTCATAGATGGAGAGATTCCACACAAGATGATCTGCAGAAGGATGTCTGGTTTGCTCATGAAGTTAAACTGTAAACATTTCCTGTGTCCTACGTAACCGATTTCTATATTTTTCATGTAGATTAAACATGGCTTGTTGTCCCATTACACAATCACGGTTGTAGTTTTATTTTAGTTTGTTTGCTCACCAATGAATGAAACTTAAATTCCATGGAAATGAAGCCCACACAAAGTTTTCAAATCCGATTTAGTTTTAAAATACAATGTTAAAATGTCACTGGTATTTATTGACTCGGATCCTGTGTGTATGTGTATGTGTGTGTGTGTATTTCAAAAGTAATTCTTGCATGGAGAGAGAGAGAGACAGAGAGAGAGAGAGAG
>NW_007800902.1:0-1201 GCF_000696425.1 Galeopterus variegatus | reverse complement strand
TTTTTTTTTTTTTTGGCAGCTGGCCAGTGTGGGGTGAATGATTTTAAACGGAGCTTATACTCTCTGGTTCACCAGAATCCCCACTGCTCCCTGTTTTCCTATTACTAGACCATTTTCTACATTTACTTGAAAGGATTTGGGTTTACCACCTCTGAATCTAAATAGTGGTGTGCTTGAGCTCACTTATACCAGCTCACCAGAGCCAGTTGTTACATTTTCAGGAATTTTATGACCTAGTTATTAAATAGAAGGTATCCTGAAATCTACCATAGTGGGAGTCTTTACACCACAGAAACTGACATAAACTACAAAGGCTTTCTTCCTCCCACTCCTACAACTGTTTTAGCAGCCTGCCTCTGAATTGAATCAAACCCCTCACTTCATAGGTCCAGGTCCAGAAGGGGAAGAAATTATGCAAGGTCACTATGCTAGTTATAGGTGATGTGGCCTCCTGACTCCTACTTTAGTACATTCTTTGTGCCTACCATATATAAAGGCAGCATGCTGACTAGGAGTCAGACCTGGTCCATGTATGGCAAGCAGTAATATTATTACAGAAGCTCCATTGTCCTTGGAGATGCATCCTGGAGAGTCAGACATTGCAGCCGGGTTGTACTTAAGGTATCAGATGGTTCCAATTTCTTAATGCTACCTCATGCAGAAAAATGGTAGGCAATGGAACTCACAGCTTTCCACTCTTCCAGGTAACCACGCAAGAAATGGTCATGGAGAGTAACCCAGAAGATGGGGCCTACATCAAAGGGCTCTTCTTAGAAGGTGCCCGTTGGGACAGGAAAATGATGCAGATTGGGGAGTCTCTCCCCAAAATCCTTTATGACCCATTGCCCATTATTTGGCTGAAACCTGGCAAGAGTGCATTGTTTCTACATCAGAACATTTACGTGTGTCCAGTCTACAAAACGAGTGCCCGGAGAGGCATCCTCTCCACCACAGGCCACTCTACCAACTATGTCCTCTCCATTGAGCTCCCAACAGACAAGCTCCAGAAGCATTGGATAAACCGTGGGGTAGCCTCACTGTGCCAGCTGGATAACTGATGGCATTTGTCTCAGAACAGAAAATAAAAGGCATTTAATTCTCAACTACAACCCACCTTTCCTTATTTGAAAATCTCATGGCGGGCCGGCCCGGTGGCGCACTGCTACAGTGCGCTGATTGGGAGTGCGGCAGCGCTCCCGCC
>NW_007800901.1:0-1201 GCF_000696425.1 Galeopterus variegatus | reverse complement strand
CAACTGAAGTCATGATTTAGGTGTGCTTTGTAAACTGTAAAGAACTTGTTGTTTATTTTATTGCTATTTTATTATTATTTTGGATTTTGCATTAACCATTAAAAATTTCTCCAACTAAATATTTAGCTTGCTGAGAGAAGGAATTCGCTCTTTCTGGGTTTCCATGTTCTCATCTAAAATGAAGACAATAATGGTCAGCTAATAGGGCTATTGGGAGGATAAATGATATTACACATCACGGAGCCCAACACAGAGTCTGCACACGAAACATGCTCAATAACTGCTCATTTCTCTCTCCTCTCCTCTGTATATCCTGGGCTGTCTACCTTAGGAATTTGCGCAAGCGGCAGGTGCTAAATCTATTTTGAAGGAAACATGCTTCTTCTCTTTCTCTAACTGTTCATAAATGGGAATGCCCTTTAAAATAAAAGAACACAACAAAAACACAGCTGCCTGATGCAGCTCTTTTAAGTAGGAGTTGACCTATAAAAAAAGTAAATATTAAACTAATGTTATTCATGCATATGGAATTATTAATAAAAATGACACATGCCTCAACATTATAAATTGAGTTTTTAAATCCCACTCATGTCTCCAAAAATAAAAACATGTTAAAAGTATGAAGAATAATTGAGCTTTCAAGGAGAAGGTATAAAGGCTTACTCTGCCTTCCCTGTTTAAAGTAGAAACACATACTCTTTCCCCTTCCTCACCCTTCACATTCTTGACACTTCTAATCCTACCCTAACATTTTTACTTTTTAAACATTTTACCATTTTCGAGTATTAAAATTTGTTCATTAATTATATGTACTGCTTATTTTCTGTAAGAATCTGTGGGAGAGACACAATATCACATTTGGATGCACTGACTGACTTGTTTCCCGGCTCTTCTGTTTCCCAAAACTTCACGCTTAACAAGAATAGGTTTCAAAGATTTGGTTGTCAGGTCACTATTTTAAATCTTAAATACTTTTTTGGAAACTGAACAGAAGCCAGCTCTTGCAACATGGAAAAGAAGGCTCATGATTGAAGCAGAGAAAAGAAAAATAAAACTGAGGGAAGACTCTGGTCAAAGATCACCATAACCACTGCCAGCTGGTTTTGTTCCAGGAAGGAACACGCCCTTGCTGGGTAAAAGGCTCAAGTTAGCCTAATTTTGATAGGAGTTGGATGGTTGAGTTCCACATTGCGTGCTTTCA
>NW_007800900.1:0-1201 GCF_000696425.1 Galeopterus variegatus | reverse complement strand
GTTGCCGGTCCCGGTCCGGTACGGGGGGGACACTGAGGGTTGCGATCCGTTGCCGGACACGGAAAAAGACAGAAAAAAAAAAAAAGAAGCAAACACATTTTGGAAAGTGCAAAAACATGCCCAGAAATCATGAATATCAACTTCAGGATAATTAGTTAGCTCCGGAAACGGATAGACAGACGAAGTAAGGGACAAATGAAAGAATGAGAGCAGGGGCTTACCTTTATCTGAACTATTTTTTTTCTTTAAATTCAAAATAAAGAGATCTGAGACTAATACATTAAAATGTTAACAGCTATTAAACCTAGTTGATAGGTGTATGGATATCTGTTATACATTTTGTACTTCTGTTTTTCCAATATTTCAAAATTTAAAATTTTTAATTAAAACATATTGGTATGTCCATATAATGAAATACCATGCAGCCATTAAAAACAATAAGGGAATTCTATATATCTTTATAGGTTGTCAGAGAAATATGTACAAGAAATATTTTAGATGAAAAGAACAGGTTGCTGTATAGTAGGAAACCACGATCTATTTTTGTTTAATATGACACACACAAACACACAATCTCTTTTGAATTTGTATCTCTAGTCTAAACCATTCCCATGAGCTCCACACTGTTATATTAAATGTTGGAAATTTCCATTTGGATGTTACTCAAGCAATCGAAAACCTACTAGGTCCAAAACCAACCTCTTGATCTTTCCCTCCAGACAGTCTCATCTTCTGCTTGTCCCAATCTTGGTGTATGACACCACCCCCCACCAGTTGCTCAAGTGAAGATCCCAGGAGTCGAAAATGATTTATCCCTGCCAGTCCCACCTGCCCAATCTCTAATCCTCCTGGTCTGCGCACCTTCCCTGCCACCCCCTTAGCCCATCACCCCTTTCTGGGAACCTGCAGCCACTGTTGCTCCACACAGCAGCCAGAGTGATCCTAAAATGACAAATCATCCCTACCTAAAACCCATTAACATTCCCATTGTTCTCAGCTCCTTAATTACTGGTTGGATCTCTCATGTTTCTTGGCCTCATCTGGCCAGGACCATCTCCCCCTCCTCTCCAGCATTCCACTCTGGAATATGTGCATTTCCCCGGGGACATCACGCTCCCCCCAGACCCCCAGGACCTCTGCACATGCTGCTTTTCTTGCTTCAAATGCTTGTTTGTTTTTTTTTTTCTTTTGTAATCAGAAA
>NW_007800899.1:0-1201 GCF_000696425.1 Galeopterus variegatus | reverse complement strand
CCACATGTTCTCCCTTATGTGTGAGAGCTAAAAAAAGAACAAAACAAGACAAAACAAAAAAACCAAATAATAATAAGTTGAACCGTTAATAGGAGAAGAACTGTGGTTACCAGAAGTGGGAAATGGAAAGGGGACAGGGATAGTAAGAGGTTGGCTAATGGACACAAAATTACAGCTATAGGGATCTATAATTAATAATGATTTACTGCGTGTTAATAACGACTACAATAGAGCATATAAATGTGCACATCATGAAGAAATGATTAAGTTTGCAATGATGAATATGCTAATTACCCTGAATAGATTGGCACACATTACATATATGTATTGAAATATAACTCTGTGCTTCATAAATAGAAGCAATCAGAATGTTTCAAAAAAATTTTATGAAAATGTTTAAAATGGCAATCCTTATGTTATATACATTTTGCCACAATAAAAAATAAAATTAATTAATTTTTATAAACCAAGGCAATTGTAATACATGTAATAGATGCTGTGGTTGGAGAAGTACAGCATGCTGTCAGAACCAGGGGAGGGTTTAATACATTTAATACAACCTGGGAGGCAGAAAGGTAGAGTGTTGGGCTGGCTAGTGACCCCCAAAGATATTCCAGGTCCTAATCCCTGGAATCTGATACCTGTTACAGAGCAAAAGGGACTTTGCAGATGTTATTCCATTGAAGACTGTGAGATGGGGAAAATATCCTGTATTATCCAAGGGAGCCCTAAATGTAATCACAGTGTCCTTATAAAAAGGAGACATAGGGAAATTTGACTACAGAAGAGGAAAAGGAGATGTGATGACAGCAGCAGAGATTGGAGTGATCTCTTCGAAGAGGGAGGAAGGGTCCACAAGCCAAGGGAGCTGAAAAAGGACACTCGAAGCGGAAAAGGCAAAGAATAGATTCTCCCCTGGAGCTTCCACAGGGAATCAACCCTGCAGCACTTTGACTTTAGGCCTTTAAAACTCAGTTTGGATTTCCAGCCTCCAGAAGTAGAAGAGAATAAATTTTGGTTGTTTTAACAAATAAATAAAAATAAAATAAGCAAAAGAAAATATAATACAGTGGAACAAATTCTATAAACAATGTCTCCAGACTTGCATTCTAGCCTGAGTAGTGTTATTATTTTAGTCTATGCCTTTTGGCAGTTCACTTCCCTTCCCTGAGCCTTGGTTTCTTCTTTTTTGAAATTAGGG
>NW_007800898.1:0-1201 GCF_000696425.1 Galeopterus variegatus | reverse complement strand
AGTGAGCGGGAACCGGTCTGCATGTGGGATCCGAACCCTCAGGCGGGAGCGCCGCCACGCTTCCCAAGCGGCGCACTATCCAGTGTGCCACCGGGCCGGCCCTGAAGGCTCCCTTTTCACTTGGCTTTTTTCTGCTGCAGACTTCTCTTGACATGAGGCCCTGTGCTGCCTCCCTTGACAGACTGCATCTTGATGGCAGAAAGCACTGGTGAGAAGCTACTGATGTCGGTTCATTTTCAGTGTGTGGAATCTTGTTATGTGGTGTAGAAATCCGGCATTCTATACAAAAAAACCAGAAATATATTAGACTGACTATAAAAGGGTCTTGGGAATGGATCTCATTCCTCCTTGATAATTGGTACTTGTACCTTTCCTCAATAAAACATCACTTTGAGACATTTTCTCCTTGCAGAGATGCACTTGCCAGCTTGGAACATCAGATGCTTGGATCAACTGATGGACTGTATTCACACCCGTGACCAAAGTGGAGGTGGCATTTGGGACATCCCTCAGCTCTTGATCCATGCTTCAGGCTATAAGTAGTCAGTGTACAGCTCATGCTTACAAGCATTAGCATCTCAGTCTCTGGAAATATGGCTAAGATTCAGTATTCCACCTGCACTTTATCTATTTGAGAGGTATTTAAACAAATCTATATTATAAAATCCTGGGCTAATTTCTTTGTTCCCTAGTTGGATTGGGTTAAGGGAATATAAACTCACGTTGTTATCATCCTGACAGAAACAGGCAGGTATAATGGAGACACCTTCTTATCTGAGGTGATTAGACTGTAGTTGGTCAGTTAATCCCAAAAGTCAGTTGAAGCAGAGAATCTTAAAAATCAAAACCAAACAGTTCTTAAGCATTTTATTTTAACTTAAAAAAAATATAAATGTATGTGCATTCACAAATCTTTTGATGTGAGTCAGTGCTTTTTCTTGGAATGTGAGTCCTCCAAGTTGACTTTCTTTCATAAACTACACCCTTAACGTATCATCTGTGATTTCCACTTTCACTGTCTTTAAGTGAAGGAAGTTCTTAAAAAATTTAAGAAATAAAATACAGAATACCTTCAGATTTTTAAGCTCTACCACGACAATCTTTTACCATTGTCTTCTCCATACCTAATTCAG
This sequence comes from Galeopterus variegatus, assembly GCF_000696425.1. Lineage (NCBI taxonomy): Eukaryota > Metazoa > Chordata > Mammalia > Dermoptera > Cynocephalidae > Galeopterus > Galeopterus variegatus. The sequence goes on along the minus strand of NW_007800898.1, from coordinate 68 downwards.
CAGCAATTTTTTTTAGCAACTTGCCTTCATCAATTTTGTCCAAACCATTCAACTTATTTTTCATAGAA
>NW_007800897.1:0-1201 GCF_000696425.1 Galeopterus variegatus | reverse complement strand
CACCTGCACATCAACAGCTGATGATGCCACGTGTGTGCACCTGCACATCAACTGCTGCTGACGACACGTGTGTGCACCTGCACAACAACTGCTGCTGACACCACGTGTGTGCACCTGCACATAAACTACTGCTGACACCACGTGTGTGCACCTGCACATCAACTGCTGCTGATGCCGCGTGTGTGCACCTGCATAACTGCTGCTGATGACCCCATGCGCATGTGCCTGCACATTGACTGCTTATTTCCAGGATCAGAACATACACTCTACAAGCAAGGAGATTTTTGTCCATTTCGTTCTATTTCTGCAGTACCTACAAGAGAGGTTGGCACAGACGTGGCACCCACTAAATCCTTTTCGAACAAGTGAGTGCATCAGAATCCTATAGCCTGGCATGGCTACTCCTCCTGGGAAGATGGGGGCTGGACTGGATGGCTTCTTGGGTTCCCTACTGTGCTGGGGATCTCCTATGGTTCCTCCTGCAATTGTTATGAGGATTGCTCCTGGTTCCTTGCCTTACAGCAAATCCACTGTCATAATTACATGTGGTGTTTGTATAATTTTCACAGCCCTGTTCGATTTGTCCCTCACAATCACCGGGGAAAGAGACAGGACTAACTACAGTTGACCCTTTAATAACATGGCTTTGAACTGTGTGAGTCCACTTATACACGAATTTTTTTCAACCAACTATGGATTAAAAATACAGTATCGGCAGGATGTGGAACTGTGTATATGCAGGGCCATCTTTTCGTATCCACGGCTTCTGCAGGGCCGACTATGAAACTGGAGTATCCTCGGATATTGGTATATGCGGGGGCGGGGGTGAGGTCCTGGAACCAATCTCCTGTGGACACCAAGGGACAACTGTATTTTATCCCCATTCCAGAGGGGGAAACTCAGGCTGGGGGATGCTAAACATCTGCTCGAGGCCCCACAAAGTGTGAGTGAGCCCAGAGTTTGGCCCAGGGCCTTTAGCCCCCTCCTTGCCCTGGGAGTCTGTGCATTGATGTCATGACTTACTAGGGAGAGCCTTGATCGTCTTACAAGCCAGAACAAGAAAAATATTTCCACCCCTTGGAGACAAACATCTCCTCTTGTTTAAATGTGTGTGGCCTCTGGGGCCTTTTATTTTCCACTTTTTTTTTTTTTGAAGTGAAATTCACATAACATAAAATTAGCCACTTAAAAGTGTACAGTT
>NW_007800896.1:0-1201 GCF_000696425.1 Galeopterus variegatus | reverse complement strand
TACTGGTGAAGCCCTCCTCAAATCAAACCCTCGACGGAAGGTGGGTATTAGCAGAGTGGCCGAGGGTCACCTGGGAGGCCAAGATTAATCCCCTTTTTGTTTTCTTTCGGGTGGGTCTATCTAGGCACTGCCGAGTGGAAGAATTTATGTTGGCCTCCTTCCTGGAAGGGAGCTGCAGGCTGAGAAAGAGGATGTGTCATCATATGTCACCTCTCAGGGTGCCTCTGTCACTGCTGTCTGTCGCTCTGCCCCTCCTTAGGTCTCTGCCCCTCCCTGCCAATCAGTTCCACCTTCCTTCTGCTCCTCTGTGATTTGTTTCTGTGCCCTGAATTTTTATCTCCTATCAGGGCAACACAACAATAGCTCTGATACCAGAGCCCCAAGAGGTGTTTCTTGTCCCTTCTCTAATGTGCGCCAGGTCAGACTTTCAATACAGGTGCTGGTATTAAGTGACAAAGGGGACTGTGCTGGGCTTTGTTCCTACCCTGCCCTTGAGTCTAGAGACTCTTCCCAGGTTATGCAGATGCCTTTTGCAAGTTAGTTCACGCTGTGGGAAATATCCCTCGGGAACCATTGTAAGATGTAGAACAACCACTCTCTCTCACCGTGGCCTTCGACATTTTTATTTGAGCTGTGGAGTCATTTCCTGGAATATGAAATATCATTGATAACCTTGCTATAGAAAACTGATAGAAGCGAATGTGCTCTTGTTGTGCAGGGGTAGAAGGGAGGATGGGGGAGGCCCGAAGTCAGCCCCCTGAGCCTCTCCACCCCCCGGGCACCTGCCTTCGAGCAGCCCTGCTCCTGGACACACGGCAGGGACATCCTGAAGGGAGGGCGCCTTTCTCACACTTGCAGGAAGGTGGGCTGGCAAAGGCTGCACGGGGTCCCTGGAAGGCATATTGTTTCCATTAGGACTCTCAAAATCCCATGTTCTAAGGTAGGGTCCTACTAAATGTTCACAAAGGGACTGCTCTCATCCCCACTGTACATCTGACTACGTATCACCGTGACACGCCAGGCACTGTTCTGTCGCATCTTTTCAGCACATGCACTTTCTAGGCTGGTCATAATTAGGATATGATTTTAGATCTTACATCTTTTTTTTTTTTTTTTGTCTTTTTCCGTGTCCAGCAACGGATTGCAACCCTCGGTGTCGCCCCCGTACTGGACCGGGACCGGCAACGGGATCGCAACCCTC
>NW_007800895.1:0-1201 GCF_000696425.1 Galeopterus variegatus | reverse complement strand
GAGTATAATGGGGGTGGGTGATATGGAGCTGTTTGTGTGCAGCTTATGGTGTCCTCTCTCTCTACCTCTACCTGATCCATGGATGTACCACTTTCATCTTCTATTGGATGGCCCCTGGACTGCCCAAACTTATATATTATGAGTCTGATGAATTCCAGCTCATAAAGGGAAGTTCTAGGCTCATGGTCACTTGATATTCCAAGGTCAGAATTTCTGTCTCTAGCTGGGTTCATAGCATGTCAGGAATTCTTTTTTGAAAAGATTGTAACTCTCTGCCACAAAGAGGAAGACCTTGTTCCAAATACATAGGGGTCTGTGTTATGATCCTCCTATGGGGTTTTATATAACTTTCCATTAACTTCACATTTCCTCCCACCTCAAATATCTCTAAAATCATACATCCACTGCCCATATCTATGGTATTTAATATATAGCACAAATATGGGACTGCTTACACCACAGCTTGGAACCACAGAACAGTCATTTCCTGTTCTGGGACCTGCTTTAAACTAGTACTCCAATCAGACAGAAGTATCTGTGTAAAATATCTTTTTCAACTGTGTCTGACATTAGGAATAGTTTGGAAACAAATTTTTAAAAGTTCTAGAATTGCTGCATCACAATGATAACCTAAGATTTCAGAAATGATAAGCTACATATCATCATTTTTCTGAATATAACATTATTATTTCAACTAATAATAGTGTTAGTGGAAGTAAACAATACTTTTATATTATTAATACACTAAATGTTAAAATGTTTAATACCATTTGTTTCATTTTATCTTATTCTTTTAAAATTTCTATTTTTCTCTTTATAATGTACATCATATTTTAGTACTGCAGAGTGATACATCTGTCTAATTTCTAGTAAAATATGTGTATTTAGAATGTGGTCCAAATGAGTTTACTGATATGAATATATGACCAGAATGTTTTGGTATTCATTCTCTAGTTAAGGCACAAGCAGATAAATGACAGCTGAAACACAAAAGCAGATGACATGATGGCGGGAAAACTCTAAAATTAAAGAATGAGCCCAAGGATAGAATCGAGGGAAACACAAGCATCATTTAAGGGCAAGGAGAGAAACACAACCTAGCGCAAAAGACTAAGAAGTAAAGTTAGGAAGATAAGACCGGTGAGAATTATCACAGAAGCCAGAGGTGAAGAGACTTTCAATTGTACCAAACACCACAACT
>NW_007800894.1:0-1201 GCF_000696425.1 Galeopterus variegatus | reverse complement strand
TAAAAAACATATGGATAGATGTAACTAAAGTACGATCAGAATGTGTCCAGTTTTAAAAAGGTGAAAATCAATATCGGAATGATGTTTCAGGAAATATGACAATGAGATCTCAAATGTCTTTCCTAAGAGAATTCGCTCCACCGGTGGAGACGGGTGTGAGAACCAGACCCCAGACCCCTGCCTTCCACGTCGGGCTGGGTGCACCAGACAGAGCGCATCGACCGTGAACAGACCAGCACTACTGACGGTCACTCGATGCCACATCCGTTGAGTCAGGAGAGAGCAGCGTTGTGTTGATCACCATAACATTCAATCTTCCCCTCTAAGGAGATGACTTAGGCAGCTATGGTATATTTATTACAATGACTTTAAAATTAATGTGGTTTTTGCACTATTGTGCCAATCCATCAGCCATATTGGTAAACAAAATTGCCAAAACTTGATTACCTCCTGAAGGAAATGAAGAACTAAATACAGAAGAAAACTACCTTGAGACAAGGCAGAAAGAGTTGGAAGGCCAGGAGATTTGCTAATTGTAGTCTACCCTAAGGTCTCCTTCTAGTGCAGACGAAGGAGAAGGGGATCCTGAGTCCAGATGCCTCTTCTCCTTTTTTTTTTCTGATATATGCAGCTTTTATTTTTTCTCTTTATTTTCTCTTCTCTTTCTCTGCTTTGTCCTGTGCCTGCCTTTTCTTTATTTTCTCTTTTTTTTCTTTTCAAGTAAAATGAATAGACCATAGGCCTTGGAGTGAGACAAACCTCCACTCAGTGCAGTCATTTCAGCCACTTACTGGTTTTGAAACTTAGATAAATTATTTACAAGTCACAGTTTTCTCTTCTGTGAAATGGAAATAAGTATACTTAGTCTCCAGGGTTTTGCAAGGATTAAATGAAATAATGCTTGGTGACAGCAATAGCTCAGAAACCTTAAGTCTCTTTTCCTTCATAGCATGCCTCCTTCTCAAGCTCTCCACCTGGCTGAGTATTTCTGGGGGTCTCAGGCTAAACGATCCATCAAGCTCTACTTGCCTGAAGCCAATCAGTGAAATTTGCAGTCACGTTTCAGCAGTGAGGAATAGAGGATAAGATCAGAGTATTGCTACACTGGTCTCCCACCCCAGGAACACCACCACCCTTCTTGCTCCCCCACCCAACTCCTAACTTCTTACCTCACATGCCTGGTTTAATCTGATCTTATCAA
>NW_007800893.1:0-1201 GCF_000696425.1 Galeopterus variegatus | reverse complement strand
CAACTCAGAAAGGGCAGCCCAAGCTATTCTTTTCAAGACCCTGCCATGGCGTGGACCACGCCAGAGAGATATACTGTGTTCGTGATTTAAAAGGCTTAATACTGCTACAATAACAGCTCTCTTCAAATTTATCCAAAGTTTTAATGAAATCCCAATCAAGATCTCAGGAGGCATTTTTTGTAGAAATTGTTATGTTGATTCTAAAATTTCAAAAAGGGGTCCAATAAGGTGGTCAAGGGGTCATATGCCAAGGACAGTCCTAAATTTTTAAGTGAACTTTTGTCTTTCTTTATGAGGGTGTTTAGAGTCCTTGACTTGATTGTGTGAATCTCATCTTGACCAAGGCTTAAATCATTAAGACCAGCAAGGCTGGTCATTGTGTCCATTTATGCTATAAGACATTGTGAGAGGTTTTTTATGGTAAGGATGGTGTTTAGGAAAGGTCAGTGGAGAAATGGGACGAGAGTCCAGCAAAGATAATGGAGGAAGAGCAGGTTGGAGCAAGGTTGAATGGGGGAGTTGAGATATAGGGGAGCAAGAGAGAGGCCAATCCGAAATTGGGTATGGAGGGGGAGAGGAAAGTTTGTTTCAATTTTGGATTTTAGATTCTGCACCTTTCTTTTTTTTTAGCCTTTTCTAAGGAAACTATATGGGATTTTTATAATTTTCCTCTTTTTTAGAATTCTCTTCCTACCAATTTAAAAATGTTGACTACTAAATAGTTGGAATCTTTGAACCATTTGATTTGAAAGCATTAGGCAAATGGATTATCTTTTCAGTATCACAAATTCTTGAAGTGGCCTCTGAGGTTCTAATTTGTCCTTGGTAAAATCCTGCTAGAACTTCAGATATTTGGTGCTATTAGCAAGAAGCTGGACAATGATCTGGAGGATGGTCAAATGACTGCAAATATGCAGATAAGGAGAACAAAGAAAAGACAAATAATCAGCCTTGAGAATCTTGGCACTACACCTTTATCTTGTCAATGAGAGCCTGTTTAGTGAAACAAATCAAATTAAATGTTTTCACAAAGGATTGTTAAGAAGGAAGAATAATAGGCAAAGCTTTAATGCAAAGGGAGTTGAGTGCTCATCAGAAGCAGGATTTGCTAAGCTGTCCAGTCACAGGATCTCTATGGAGGGAAGATATCAAGGGGGTTCTCATGTACTCTATCTTCATCAAAGTGGCCTGGGATATGCAT
>NW_007800892.1:0-1201 GCF_000696425.1 Galeopterus variegatus | reverse complement strand
TGTGTGTGTATCTCCAATTATTGTATTAATTTTATTTTTTAATCTGTAAATTTTACTGGTTACTTCTTTATGGGCAGAACTATAAAGCTAGGTCTTTTTCACTTTCTCACTATGAGAAAATACTGATAAAGTTCTGTGGAATATGACTAAATATCCCTCTCCCAACTCCCACCCCTATCCAAGGTTGCCATCAATTATTATTCAGAATTCACTGAGTCTAGTTCTATAACATGATACAAATTCACTTAACTGTACCATGAGCTAGTCTGCATGTCCTGCAAGAATAGCATAAAAAAAGGTAGCAAATATTTTTCTGAAATTCTAATATTCTCTACTTAAGACATCTCATATTCACTAGTCTAGCAGCACCATTAACAGCAGAAATAAAGGAGTTGTTCTGGGAAATGGGGAAATGAAAAGGAGGGTAAATAATGTGTTGACTAATTTCATTATTACACATAGATTATGAAACAATAAAAAATATTTAGTAGCATTCACAAAGGTTCTCACTGGCCCCTAAGTATGAGAAGGCTTCTTTCTGTTCGTTCAGCTTTGTCTCTCACTCCTTTATTTTGCCTTGTATAGCAGAAAAGCACTCAACTACCCAGACAAAAAACTCAGGGATCTGGAGTTATCCCTCCACCAGACTGTTTTTGGCCTGAGAGAAGCAGGCCTGGGTCTGGGATCGGTCCAGATAGTGGAGTTAGGTTTTCATGGTAGCCTCAAAAAGCAAGAGGGCACGAGATAAAAGTTAAGTCAAGCTACATAATGAGCACACAGAAAGATAACATCAGTGAGGGTTTTAGAATTCTGGAAGATTTGCGGATAAAAGATAAGAGGACAGGAGGAAAATCTTTCCCATGAAACAGATTTATTTCATGAAATGAAAAAAATTAGAAATAAACCACTATTTTTCCTCTTAAATTAGGACCAAATGGCAAAGGATAAAGTGATTTGGTGTTGAAACTTAATTTTAAACCTAAAATTTAAACCTGTTAAACTTAATTTTAAATAGAAAATAAAATTAAAACATCATATAGGAACTATATCAGCTGCAAATATTTAGGTTATGGGACCTCTCCCAAGAAAAACAAGTACTTATAAATAAGCATAATATTTTGTATTCAATTTCAGGAGATTCTTAAATTCTCATACACTGCTGCTTGGAATGTAAAGTGATAGAATGACTTTTTGAGATCTG
>NW_007800891.1:0-1201 GCF_000696425.1 Galeopterus variegatus | reverse complement strand
AATTTCTAGAATATTCTACTAAGTAGCTGTTTTTAAATTATAATTATTGATTGTGCATGCTAATTGTAGCAAGTCAAACAATCAGAAGTATATGAAGAAAAATATAGTTTCTCCTGCTTCTAATTCCTTCCTCTCTAAAAACAGAAAGTGTCTTGTGTATATACCTTCTCATGTTTTAAAACATATCCTACATTAACCATCAAAGTTTGATATTTTTAACTTGGCAAACATGATTTGTAATTTCTATATAATTCAGTGGTTTTCCGTTTTTTTCACAACATAACACTTCTTTTTTTCCAAATTAAATCTCATATAAATTATGGTACTTTTATGCTTAAAGGCTAGTTGGTCTCAGCTTAAATGTCACTTCTCCTGGGAAGTCGTTTTTATCCCATAACTAGATCTATAATTAATTCTTGAGTGATTTTTGGGGGTTTAATGCTATAAGTTTCTTGAGGTAGAGAGAGATGCTATCACTCTTTTATCAACAGTTTCCAGTCCAGTGCCATAGGTATAAAATGGTAGATAAATGAGTTCCTTCATTATTAACAGAAACTGTTTCATAATTAATGTTTTGGAACCATAGTCTTCAAACTCAATTAAAGCAGGCCCATACATAGTACCTGGTAGATAAAAGTTGCTCAGTATTTGTGGAATGAAGAATAATGTTCCTATAATCATGCCAAGTAGCTCTAGCATGCTCTGGGACATGCTTGAGAACCACCAGATTAGTGGACAGGGCAACCACAAAGGAGCTAAAACATCTGGCTTGCAAGTTTGGGTTTTGCATAGCCTCCTTGTCTTTCAGTTGCAATTTCTACTTCACTTGCCTTATCTGGGCACTTGACATCGTTGGCCACTTGGCTTTCCCTTATTTTTCTGTTCTCTTCTACACTGCCGAGAGTTTCTCCTCAGTGTCCTTCAGGGTGGATGACTTCTAGAATCCGGTACAGCTCTTTTCTCCTCTTTACTCGACATGCTGGGTTTTTTTTTTTTTTTTTTTAATGATCTCATCCATTTCTGTGGTTTTAGTTACTGATATGTTGCTGGGTTCCACCAGCAGGTTTTTCCTCCCTTTCCTAACCTCTCCCACGCCAAACCCAAGAGCAAGCTGCCCTAACGCTTCACCCCCTCAGCCTGAGAGACAGCCAGGGGATCTCCCTGGGGGGAGTGAGTGATCTGCCCGCCAACCCAGCCCCGT
>NW_007800890.1:0-1201 GCF_000696425.1 Galeopterus variegatus | reverse complement strand
TCTCACAGCTCTAGTGAAGAGGACTTTCAGGAGTCAGGACTGAGGCCTGTTGATATAAAGGGAGGTAATCTCCAAGATGTCAAACAAGCCCAAGTGTGTAGGAAGGGTCATGTATTGTTTTTGCAGATATCATCACCCTGAAAATGCAGTCCTCAAGTAACAATGTTTGTCTGTAAAATGGAATTAAAACTTTTTATTGCCACGTCATAAGGATAATGGCTTGCTAAATAAAATATACAAACTAGTTATAGTGCAGCATCAACTTCCAAATTGAACTAGCCATTAATTACTGAATCAAAACACTTTATATGGTTTAAATAAACCATAAAGAAACAGGTTACTCAAAAAACATGCTCTTTGTAGCAGATGATGCAGTATACATGCCTTAAGTTTGGGCATACTCTGCATGATCTAAACGCACCAATAATAATGATGGCAAAATAGCAGCTCCTATTTATTGAACACCTGCTCAGTTTACATAGGTATACATGATTTTATGTAATTATCACAACAGCCTTTTGAGGTATGCATTATCTTTTCAATTTCACAATGGGAAAAATGAGAACACCAAAGTGAGGTAACTTGCCTGCATTCACACTGCCAATGTGTCAGTTTCTTACTTGAATATCACAGGGTGCCATTTTGCTTGTGCTCTTGTCACAGTGTGGCTAGAAAAAGAGACCAGCTGTGGAGTATACTACAAAGCAAATATATTTCACAGGTCCTGGTTTCTTGTAGTTTCAGGTTTAGTGAAACTTCTTAAAAGTACATATAAAATGTTGACCTAGCAAAAGACAGGAAAATTTCCCCAGGCTATAGTCTCTGTTGTAAGATAAAAAGTTGTAACACAGCAAGGTTGCTGGCTCGAAGACAGACAAGTTACTGATTGATATGTAAAGATACTGGAAATTTGTAGTAAGAAGGAATGTTTGCTAATATCAAGCTTTTCTTGGTAGATCACTTAACTTCTTGCAAATTGCATTATGGGATGTCACTTTGCTTGTTTTACTGAGTGTTACGAGCCTATATTGTTAAACTATAACCCCACCTATGTTCTTTTCCTGTAACTTCCTGGCCTGGAGAATAAATGCAGGAAGAAAACCCCAATTCATGTTTAATTTCCCAGATGGAAGGAATGCCTCTCTCTTGAGGGTTCTGGGAAATTAACCACTTTGGGGATTCTCACAGCTCAGAAGAAATG
>NW_007800889.1:0-1201 GCF_000696425.1 Galeopterus variegatus | reverse complement strand
ATGTCAATTGATTTTTTTTTTTTTTTTTTTTGCTGGACAGAGGGTCCAAGACAATTCAATGGGAAAGAATATTATTTTGCATGTGGATTTCCAGCTGTCCCAGAACCAAAATGGTGCCAGGTCAACTAGAAATCCATATCCAAAATAATAAATTTTGTCCCCTACCTGAAACCATACACAAAAATGAACTCAAAGTGGATCACAGACCTAGTAGTAGCTAAAACTATAAAACTCTTGGAAGCAAACACAGAAATAAATCTTTGTGATCTTGGGCAAGGTAATGACTTCATAAAAAAGACACCAAAACACAAGTGATAAAGGGAAAATAGACAAGTTGGACTTTATCATAATTAAAAATTTTTGTGCTTCAAAGGACACCATCAGGAAAGTGAAGAGACAACCCCAGGCTTGTTGAAAATATTTACAAATCATATATCTCATGAGTAACTTGTAGCCAGAATATATAAAGAACTCTTGCAACCCAGTGATAAAAAGATAAATAGCTCGATTTTAAAATGGGCAAAGGATTTCAACCGCCATTTCTCAAAAGAAGATACATGAAGGTCTAATAAGTGTATGAAAAGATGCTCAACAGCATTAATCTTTAGATAAATGTAAGTGAAAGCCACAAGATACCATGTTGTAATCACTAGGATGGCTTTAATCAGAAAGACTTACAATTACAGGTGTTGAGAAGGATGCAGAGAAATTAGAACCCTCATACTCTGCTGATGTGAGTGTAAAATGGTGCAGCCACATTGGAAAATAGTCTGGCAGTTCCTAAAATTATTAATATTAGAGTTGCCATATGACCCAGCAATTCCACTCCTGGATATATACTCAAGAGGAATGAAAACATTTCTGTCTCTATGTTCACGCAGAAACTTGTACATGAATATTCATAGCAGCATTTTTCATAATAGAAAGAGAACAGAAACAATCCAAACATCCATCAAGTGACGAATGGATAAATAAAATGTGCTATACCTATACAACAAAGTATTTTCTGCCATAAAAAGAAATGATATAGTGATATATACCACAACATAGACAAACCTTGAAAATATTACGGTAAGTGAAAGAAGCCAGTCACAAAAAGCCATCTATTGCATTATTTGATTTACATGACATGTCCAAAGTAAGCAAATCTGTAGAGATAGAAAGTAGATTAGTGTCTGCTAGGCCTGGAGGCAGGGTTTGC
>NW_007800888.1:0-1201 GCF_000696425.1 Galeopterus variegatus | reverse complement strand
TGGGTCACAAACCCTTCACATGCCAGGCTGGGTCACCAGACCCCTCACACCCAGGTCTATGGGCTAGGGAACCAGCAAACAGGTCCTTGGAAGCCATAGGTTGGAAAGCATGGCTGTGCGGAGCGGACGCCCAGGGCAGAAAAATGCCAGCCAGCCAGCCTGCTTCACAAACTCGGAAGAACACAAGAACAGCAACAAAACTAAAAAGATACATTGGCGCACATGCACACTAACTCCACCTACACACACACGCAATCTGCTTACTGAACCACCCCCAACTGGACCCGAGGCCAGGACTCTGACCAAACTATTCTATTTCCGAACAGTCTTTCTCTCTGCCCTGCCATTTTCCACCATTTGAGACCCCGGCATTGCTGTAAAGCCACCACCAAAGACTTATCAGATATGTTCCCTGGACATGGGACTTCCCAGCCTCTGAAACTGTTAAGCAATAAATTTCATTTTCTTTATAAATCGCCCAGTTTCAGGTATTTTGTTAGAAGCAACAGAAATGGACTAACATACCATGTGACCTTGGGTAAAGTGGGGTCTTCATTTCTTCAGGAGGAATTAGAATCTGAAGGTTGAAGATCTGGTTTTCAATGTCCTATTTTTTGAAAACTAGCAAGGCTAACAAACCTTTCCCTAGCTAAGAAGATGGCATCAAAAGAAAGCCTGAACTTTCTAAATTATTTATAAACAGTATTCTGGCTGAGGAAGGAATAAAAGTTTTTGGTTTTTTTTTTAAAGTTTTTAAATCTAATAATGCTTCTAGCATGGGTAAAATTCAGTTCCATGGGGCCTGATTATTAATTTTTGAGGGGAGTATTAAGAGCAGAAACTGAATGCTTTTAATAAGAAATGATAAAGCGTAACTTTGGTTCCATAAGGGCACATACCTGAGGTTTACTTCTAATTTTAGCTGTGAAGCCCAGGAAATCCATCATTACCATTTCAGTCACAGATATGTCACACAATTCGGATAGCCTTCTGTTTAAGTAAGTGAACACATAGTATAAGAACAGAAAGGGGTCACACAGAATGAAATTTAGACTTTTTTCCCCAGCATAATTTATTAGGGAAAATCTAAAAATATCATTAACAATAGGTTCTAAAAATTCTATTTTTTGCCCTATGGGATCCAATACATTTGAAATCACCCTGTACTTTCTTTGCATTGAACTTGTGCATTAAGAAAGAC
>NW_007800887.1:0-1201 GCF_000696425.1 Galeopterus variegatus | reverse complement strand
TTTCATGACCCTTCATTGACTCACCAAGTTCCCCCTTAACTCCAGATATTTACGAACTTCTTTCCTGAACAGATTATGTTCTGGGAGAGCTGGGACACATGTGAGCCTATCCCACACACACTGCCTAATGAATAACGCCTGGGTTTTCTCCTCAACTCTAAAATTGTTCTTGGGGGCCGGCCCGGTGGCGCACTGCTACAATGTACCGCTTGGGAGCGCGGAGGTGCTCCCGCCAAGGATTCGGATCCCACATACAGACCGGCCGCTCACTGGCTGAGCGAGGGGCGGGCGCAACACCGAGGGTTGCGATCCCGTTGCCGGTCCCGGTCCGGTACAGGCACGACACTGAGGGTTGCGATCCATTGACGGTCACGAAAAAAGACAAAAAGGAAAAAAAAATAAATAAAATAAAATAAAATAAAATTGTTCTTGGGAGAAAGTGGTAGCAAGGAGCATTCAGAAAGTTCTCATGGGCCGGCCCGGTGGCGCACTGGAGAGTGCGCCGCCTCCTGCCGAGGGTTCAGATCACATGTGGAGACCGGTTCCCGCTCACTGGCTGAGCGCGGTGCGGGCGCAACACCGAGGGTTGCGATCCCGTTGCCGGTCAGTAAAAAAAGACAAAAAGGAAAAAAAAAAAAAAAAGAAAGAAAGTTCTCAAGCCTTTTAAATTAAAGTGAAGCTTAAACTAATTGCCTCTGAAGTATTACCGAAATAATAATTTAATGTTCCAAGAAAAAAATAGCTAAATCGTGGCATTTTGTGTAGAGTGCAAATAAACTCATAAGTCCTATCTTTTATTTAGCCTTGAATAATGGCTAAAAACAGAGGCCATAATTTTTTTAGCAAGAACCTTGAGAAAATCTTTCAGAAGTAATGACAAAAGTATCCTCTGAACGGTAACGGGGACTGCAGATTGATTAAGGATTTTTTTTTTTTTTTCGTGACTGGCAACGGATCGCAACCCTCAGTGTCGCACCCGTACCGGCCGGGACCGGCAACGGGATCGCAACCCTCGGTGTTGCCCCCGCTCCTCGCTCAGCCAGTGAGCGGCCAGTGTGTATGTGGGATCCGAACCCTCGGCGGGAGCGCCGCTGCGCTTCCCAAGCGGCGCACTGAAGCAGTGCGCCACTGGGCCGGCCCTGATTAAGGATTTTAGATGGGAAAATTATCTTGGATTATCCAGATGGCCCTTAATTGAAAT
>NW_007800886.1:0-1202 GCF_000696425.1 Galeopterus variegatus | reverse complement strand
CTCCTCCTGTGTGTCAGCAAGGATTGCCCTTGGCTCCTCTCTGCTCTTTTTATAAGGACACAAGTCATCTGCTATGATCATTTTTGCTAAGTTTTGATCTGTAAGCTTTAAATTGAAATTATTTTTCCCAAATACTAAGTTATCTTGTTCTTTCTATCTTCACTTGACCCTGTTCCTCTTTAGCATACGTTTGTTTGTTTAAACATAAATGGAGATTTAAAAATTTCTCCATTTCTCTATTATGCATTTGTATTTGTATTATGCTTCTGTATTATATAATCCATTGTTAGAGAAAATATATGCTTTTAAAAATTTTATTCAGACTTTCTTGTGACCTTATATAATATGGATTTTAGTAAATAAGATGTTGATGCTTGTAATTAAGAAATACTCCCTATTTTGTGATCTAGAATTAGGTATAAGTCTATTAAGTATATTGTTTGTAATCAACATGAATTTGTTTATTTTTATTTGTAAACTAAAAATTAATTACTATTGATCTTCCTCAGAGAGGAGAAAGTAATATTTAGTTGTTAAAAATCCAGGCTTCCCACATTTGTACCTTTGTGTTTCAGAACTACAGAGAATATTTTCCCAGTCAGTCCTGGTCCTGCCATGTCCTGGGGGTTGGAGGACTTTACAGCAGTTTCTGTGGGGCAAGTGTGGAGTTTGCACATTCCTTTCCACAGCTTTGGAAGTTCCCACAAGAGGTTTCTATGGTGGAGTGAGCGCAGAGAGAGGGGAGCCACCTGCAAACTTCATCCCCATCTCAGGGACAGTATGTCTGGAAGGTCCACCTGTTTGCTGTGGAGTGGGCAGTGAATGTCCAGCAGCAGAGCATTTCTGAGGCTTTTCTGTGTTCTGCTTCTCAGTTCAGCATCATAGACAGCAGGAAGCACTGTCTAAGAGTGTTTTTATATCCTACTCAACAGGTAGCACATAGTAAGTACTCAATAAATGTCAATGAATAGAAGAGCTCTGTATTAAACTACACTGTACTTCTGCAGTTCTTGGACCATTTGGACATTTAAGTCATGGCCGAGTAATTATTATTTTCCATTATCACCATTATTATTCAGGAATAAATGCTAGTTTTCTGCAATGCAATAACAAGGCATACATTTGATAGGCACAATGCTGATATATTCATGTGTGTGTTACATTAGTTATATTTTCTAATGAATAAAATGTGTTATTTTACA
>NW_007800885.1:0-1202 GCF_000696425.1 Galeopterus variegatus | reverse complement strand
TGTCCACGGTGTGGGCTCACACCTGCATGGAGGTGGAGAAAGGACAGTTGAAAGTGGAATAAGACAAGTGCTTCAGGCCCCAGGACCTTGTCACAGATGCACATGTGCCCCGAGGTGACAGGTACAGGGTAGGGAGTAGGCAGGAGTGGAGAGACACTCACCATAGGCTGCCCAGAGCTGGGGCTCCAGTGGACGCAGGACAGGGCCCTGGGGGAGGTAGGAAGCCAGGTTGAGTTTGCCATGGCGGGCGCAGTACTCTGGGAGTGGCAGGCTGGCAGCCAGGTTCTCCACCCTGTGCGGGGAGGGGGCCAAGAGGGTCACATACACAGGTCCAACCCAGGCACAAGAGACCCCATCAAAGCCCCATGCCCCACTGCTGGAATAACTTCCAGAGGACAGGCATGAGGACACTGAGGGTCACAGGGTGGGACTGGGGGGGAAGGGGGAGGGAAGGGATGGACAAAGAGGTAGGGCTGGCCCTTGGCACCGTCCGCACCTGCTGGTGTCCTCATCCCCCAGAGCTCGGTGCAGCAGGAGGACAGAGCCCTCGTCTGACTTTGGGCGAACTAGGAGAAGACACAGAATGGTTATTGTCCCTGGGAGGAACTTCCTTGGCCCAGAAGCCCCTGCCCTGGGGTCAGCAATACGAGTCCAGTTTCTGCCTGGGCCCTGCCTCCAGCCATCCCCGAGGCATTCTGGGATTCCGCTGCCACCCGGTCCCGAGGGCTCAGGTTCCCAGAGCCCTCTACCCCACATCAGGCTACTTACTCTCAGGGTGGGAGAATCCCTCCCAGAAGGTGGTGCTGCCCAGGCTTGTGGGCTGGGGAGGCCCCAGGGGGGTCAGCGCGTGCACCTGGCCTCCGAGAGCCCCAAGGGCTTCTGTTCCCCACAGGCTGCCTCGTAGTGTCCTCTGAATCCCTGACACCAACACAGGCTGTAGTGGGGAAAGAAAGGAGGTCACAAGGTGCCCGCCATGGTCAGGCTGGGCTGTATTGTAGGGGTGCTGGGACAGAGTGGGGACCAAGCCCTGCTGCTCCTCTGAGCGACCAAGACTGCCTGGGCCTAGGGACCAAGGTCACAAGAGCTGGGAGGAGAGAGGCAGGGAGCCTCACCTGGCCCTGCCTCCAGTGCTCCTGGAAGAGGTGGAAGCCACGCCGAGGCCTGGGCTCCTGCAGCCACAGCAGAGCCCCAGGGAGAGGCAG
>NW_007800884.1:0-1202 GCF_000696425.1 Galeopterus variegatus | reverse complement strand
GACATTGGGGAGCTGCTGCCACTCCTGCCACTCCTGCCACTCACTGCATACATGTTTATCTCTTATTCCAGTGGCCTAGAGATAATTTTACTTCTTGTATGCTCTAAAATAATTTTCCCTAACTGTGTAACTCCCTGCAAAATTTTGTATATGTGTGTGTGTATGTGAGTGTACATATGTGCATATATATCTGTGCATATACATATAGATTTTTTTCTTTAAGCTTAAATCATTGCAAACAAAAGAGGATCCCATTTTCGGGAGCACAAAGTTTATACAATTTTGTGAACTCTCTTCAAGAAAAGAATACAAAATTATAAATACAAAGTAAGTTATGAAATAATATTTATATAGAAAAGAAATTACAACAAATTACAAATTTAAAAAGCTGACAAGGAAGAACAACACCTTTTTATTGATTTACTGCATGACATAAACCTGTAATATTTTTTTCAATACCAATGTTGTCGGCACATACTTTTTTGATGTTGTCTTCATATGACAATGATTGTGTAATGTTATTTTCTACAGAGAGAAGACAGTCTCTATTTTAACAGTTGGTTGACATTTATTTTCTATTTTTTGGTTGGGATGCATAATGTATAATTGTCATAATATATAATTGTTTTAATTGTCAAAACTGCATTACCAACTATATTCCTGACAGGAGAGAATTTCTGTTTAAAATAGGCATCAGTAAGAATCCTCCATTTATATCTAATATATCTAATGACAGGAAGAAGTTTCCTCAGACCAGCTTCTGGCTCCACACATTTCAAACTTGTTTCCCTCCACTATCTGCATATTTCAAGTTCTGGATGCCATCAGACATGCTCATCATTCAGTATGACCTCTGGCCTTGTAATGATAATGAGTGAGGTGACACAGTGAGTGGTGAGAATACTCCGATAAGTGGAAGCAATTTTCATACCAGGACGGCTAGCAATAACATTTCTACACCAAGTGAGTCTGAACTGTATAAATTTATCCCACTAAACCCAAACTAAATGAATCATCAATTCAGTTTCCGCTTTGGATCACAAAATTCCCCAGGCCACTTTAAAACCAACTGCATACAGAGTCTTGTGATGAAAAGTAAGTAGAATTGGAATGTGATAGGTACCTTAACCAATTGCAGTTGAAGTAACTTATTTTTGAAAATTTAATAAGAACATATGGTGTCATAAATACATTGTTAGGGC
>NW_007800883.1:0-1202 GCF_000696425.1 Galeopterus variegatus | reverse complement strand
AAAAAAAAAAAAAGTCATATTAATACCTTTCATTTAACCCAGTATATCCAAAATATTGTCATTTCAACATGTAATCAATATAAAGAAGTTTTCCACTGCTTTAATTTTATATTCTTAATTAAAATTAAATAAAATTAAAAATTCAGTTTCTCAGCCACATTTCAAGTACTCAGTAACCACATATAGCTAGTGGCTACCATGTTGAACAGTGTAGCCCTAAACAACACTAATTCAGGTAGTCTCAAACTTTTTTGGTCAGAGGACCCTTTTACACTCAAATTATGAAGAACCTCAAAGAAATTATATAGATAACTATATAGTTATCCATCGTATTTGAAATTAAAACAAAACTTTATGTGTTTATTTAAAATAATAAAAACATTACTTATAAACAAATATCTGTACAAAAAAAACAACTTAAAAACAAAAAAATAAGTGAGTAGCTTTGTTTTTTACATTTTTACAAATCTTTTTAATACTCAATTAAATAATAGAAGGCAGTTGGATTTTCCTATTTCTTTCTTCATTCAATCTGTTGGAATACCTCTGGTAAACTTGTAAAAGTGAAATGGCAATGTCTTAGTATTATGATGAAAACAGTTTTGACTTCACTGATCCTTTGAAAGGCTCCTGGGACTCCCAGAATCACCAGCTCAGAGATTTTGGTTTTTGAGAAATACAGGTGTAACCATATATCACCAATTATAATTAATAACAACCAAATTCTTTCCTCATGTTCCCATACTTTTTAGCTTCTAAACATAAACATCAGTGTGCAGATGAAAAATTATGATACCACTTCTATAAGTAAAACAATATTTGTCCACTCATACATAAAGGATTTTTAAAAACATTGTTCATAAGGATTTTCTTGCATCCTTTTGAAGATTTAATAAGCTATAGATAAAACAAAGAGTTATTTTAAATAATTATCAAGAACACGTGACTGTCCTCCCTTCTACCCCAACCAAATTTGTTTCTAAAGGAAATTATTTTATGTTGAAAACCCTTATTGACTACATAGTGATGTTACTTTAATTCAGTTTTTATATGAATTTTAGTACCAATGATGCAATAAATTCTGAGGTGGTATCTTAGACGCTTTGAAATAAATTTCTTAAATGGAAAATCAAGCCATTCCTCCAGTTTTATTTCAACACGTACTTTTTTTTCACATACTGCTAATTTTTTTCAATTTGATG
>NW_007800882.1:0-1202 GCF_000696425.1 Galeopterus variegatus | reverse complement strand
CATCTAACCAAACCTCCATTGATTTTCTTCCCACAGTCACTTGTATGGAGACTGGCGATGCCGCACGCAGTCCTGCCAGCAGGATACTCCCTGGGATCCCACACAGTGTAACAGTCCAAACACCCACCTCCCAGGGAGACTCCAACTCTCAATGCAGCAGGGGCATCTGTGGTACACAGATGGCAAGTTGGAACCAGGCTGTGCTGTGGTGGAAATGGCTGCAGAGTCTTGAGGAAGAGGTTGCAGATGCATCAGTCCCAGGCCCTGGGCACGTCTTCTGCATAAACATGGGCTGCGAAAGTGCCAGAACAGATGTCCAGAGCTTTCTGCTTGCTCCACGCTTAGGTCCCATGCCCAACAGACCCTCCAGGGAGTGGCTGTCATGTCCCCCCTGGAGCAGCCACTAAAGTTCCCTGCTGACCTCATGCCTGCACAGATCACATTCATGTCACTGGGAGGAGATCCTAGTGCATCCTGACATCACCGATGCCACTGAGTCCCTTTAGGGCACTTCATCATACCTTTGTCGAGTGTCCATCACTCCCACCAACCATCAGAAGAATGGAAAGCTGCCTGCACTGTGTGGATTTTGTGTTTTGATCAAATCAAAGCTCACAGCACTCTCACATATGTCCAACCTGTAATAATATTACCTTATAATCCTTTGTGACATTCCCTGTGACTGGATTCTTTCTGAGAATTCTCTCACAGAAGCTGCCCATCCACTCTGACTTTTCTGTTATGAAGCAGCCAACATGCTTTTCCCCCCAGGCTTGTATGATTTAAATGCTGGAAAACTAAATATATCCCTGTTACATTCCCAGACTTTTAAAGAAAAGAATCACTTGGTTTGGGGTGTAATTCGTTCTTATTTTGCTAGTATGTCAGGGAGGCAGCAAAAGATATTTATTTTAAAACTTCTTTGCTAAAATGCATGTGTATTGCTATAAATTCAATTCTATAAATTCACTTCTTTCTTGCATCCCACCTGTTTGGATGACAGGTGATGTTTTCTTTCATGCATGTGTATTGCTATAAATTCAATTCTATAAATTCACTGCTTTCTTGCATCCCACCTGTTTGGATGATATGTGATGTTTTCTTTCAGTTCAAAACTACTGTGCAATTTCCATTTTTGTTCCTTCTTTTTCTCAAGTTTCATTGAAAAGTACGTTACTTAGTTCAAATATTGGTATATTTTT
>NW_007800881.1:0-1202 GCF_000696425.1 Galeopterus variegatus | reverse complement strand
CTGAACGTAATTCTGGGAGTTCTGGTAGTCTCAAATAAGGAGGTTCATGAGGAGCCACATGAATGTGTGTGTGTTTGGTATCAGAACGTAGAATATGTTTTCCATACTGGTCTCCGATCTACTTCCAGCTTCCCTACAGAGTAGACCATATGTGGAAAGCCCATCAAGAATTCTAGGGGGAGAGACCTTAGAACTCACAGTAAGAGAGTAATTACGGTTGCTAACTGCTATAGATGGGATGCTCCCCCAACCTCACTGAGGCTTAATCTCCACTGTTAACTGTTGAAGGTGGAAGATCCTATTACAGTAATTGAAAGATGGGGCCTTGAAGAGATGATTAGATTGTAGGACCATGTCGTAGTGAATAGATCAGTAATGGTGGTCATGAGCGTGGTCATGGGGGCTTTAAAAGGAGAGTGCACGGGTAGCTATATCTTTGTGCTGCTCTCTCTGCTCTGTCATTTTTGCAATGTGATATTCTGCTATCACTGTCATCACCACCAAGACCCTCACCAGCTGGGTTCCCTGGACTTTGGACTTCCCAACTTCTGAAACTGCAGCAACAAATTTTGTTTTCGTTATAAATTGCCCAGTTCCATGTATTTTGTTATAAGCAACAGAAATGGACTGACACAGAAAATTGGTACCAGAGAAGTAGGGTGTTGCTTATAACAAATACTTGAAAATGTGGAAGCAGCTTTGGAACTGGGTGTTGAGGAGAAGCTGCAGGAATTTGGAGGACCAGGATAGGAAAAGCCTAAATGCTGGTGGAAGTTTAGAAGACAAGAAAACCAGGGAAAGTCTTAGAGATTGGTTAAATTGTGGTGACCAGAATGCTTATGGAAATATGGACTATAAAGACTGTTTTAAGGAGGTCTCAGATAGAAAAAAGGAGTTTTTTGAAAACTGGGGCAAAGATCAACCTTGCTATGAACTGTCAAGGAATTTGGCTGCATTGTGTCGATGCCCAAGGACTTTGTGGAAATTGGAACTTAAGAGTTGTGAACCAGAATATTTGGTGGAAGAAATTTCTTTCTTTTTTTTTAATTATTTTTATTTTGTCAATATACAATGTAGTTGATTATTGTGTCCCATCACCGAAACCTCCCTCCCTCCTCCCTCTCCCCCCTCCCTAACCCTAACCCAGGTGTGTCCCCTCCATTTTCTTGTTGTAAGAACTTCAAAAAAAAATTGTGGTTGTT
>NW_007800880.1:0-1202 GCF_000696425.1 Galeopterus variegatus | reverse complement strand
GGTTCCCGCTCACTGGCTGAGCGAGGTGTGGGAGCAACACCGAGGGTTGCGATCCCGTTGCTGGTCCCGGTCCAGTACGGGTGCGACACTGAGGGTTGCGATCCGTTGCCGGACACGAAAAAAGACAAAAAGGAAAAAAAATAAATTAATTAAAAAAGTAAATAAAGCTGTTAAAAAATAAAATAAGAAATTAATAAGGAAATGTGGGTGAAAAAATAAGAAAGCAAAACAAAAATCATAGATAAAAATACAGTGAGGTAAAATACAAAAATTGTGTACTAGCAAACATAGCTAGAAAACTTAACTCTGAGCTTCTAGCAGCCGGAGCAAAGAAAACATGACTCATTCAGAGCCAGATGTTCTAGATTTATAAGATAGGGTCATGCTAATCACTCCAAAGCACAGCTTTTCCAGGGCTCTATGACAGTCCTGCAAGGACTTTCCTAGAAGTTCCGAGCTCTCCTCAGTGTGCTACAAGGTCATGGGCGACCTTCTCAGTAGCAGCTGACACTGACACACCATCCCCTTTCTTAGAACAGTCCTCAAACGAGTCAGAACGTGAGGACAACAATGCAATCCGGCACCTGTGTGCCTTCAAGGGATTTAACAGCGCAGCCCAGATGTGCATCCAACAGATCGCCTGGCCGCGTCCAAGGGCGACATCTAAGTGGGAAATGGACACACAAGGGAGGCGTTCAGGTGGGGGATAAGAGGAATGGAGCCCTCACTCCAAAGAGGGCAGCTGCTCCTCAATGAATTTGAGTTAAGATGTCCAGGGATGTCAAATAGACCAGAACTTGAGGGTCTCCGAGGAAGCCTTGTGAGGGCTAGATGGGACAGCTGCACACCTCTGTTCTCTCAGGACACAGCCCCAGCCTGCCACGTGCGGCCCTGCTGACCTCACCTGCCCAAGGCCCGCAGCCACCACCCCTGCCCGGGCCAGAGCCTGGCTCCATCTCTGTCCCTTTTCACAACCCCTCAGGAAAATTAACTGTAGCCATCGAGCTTTTGAGTGGAAATGGGTGGCAGAGTTGAAGGTGCTAACCTCTGGCAAGAATCTGCAGTTATCACAAATGTAGCAAGGCTTTGGGTGTGACAGAGCCGGCACTGGCCCCCAGCTCTGGCTGGATTTACCCCAGCCATGGTTCTGTACATTCACAAACACTCACCGGAGCCCGGCCGCCGCTGGGGCTCAGTGCCGC
>NW_007800879.1:0-1202 GCF_000696425.1 Galeopterus variegatus | reverse complement strand
AAAAAAAAAGAGCTTATATGATAAACCATTACTCTTGCTGCACTTTATGCAAATAATCTGACCAAAAACTAAACTTATTTTGCAAATAAATTAGCCTCATCATAGATACCTTTGATAAATTTGAAAAACTTGGAGAAAAAATTATTTTTCAAAAGGAAAAACGAACACATCTGTTATCCAATTCTAGCCCTGTGTTTTTAATCTGTTTGTAAAGCTTGTATCTTCCAGGCTACAGTTCCACATCAAGACAGTGATAACCCAAGGATTCCAACCCAACATTTCCTGAGACGAACTAAGTCCCTATAAATCACTAGATCAGCCAATGAGAGATTTTATACCTCCAAAATGCAGGCAGGGACTACACCCATGGTCTGCAGAAAGTAGTTTCAGAAGAAAGAGACCTCCAGCCTCTTTTACCTTAAGAATAAGGAGGATAAAATCTCTCAGGGGGGAATGAAACAATAAGGCTAGGCCTCTGAACCAAACGGTTAGGTCTCTGAATCGGACTGAAATCACCAAAGACAGACTCTGCCCATGGGGATGAAAGCCTAAACTTACGCTTGGTGGTGTGCAAAACCAGGGACTTTATATAAAAACTAATGATTATGAGCTCAAAATTTCTATAACCCTCCTCCAAACTTCCTTGTCTTCCCTTTCCAAGGTAGTCCTCCAAAACCGTAGAGGACTTGATCTCCTCTTTCTACAACAAGGGGGACTCTGTTTAACATTAAAGGAAGAATGCTGTGTATATACAGATCATACTGGAATTGTTAAAGACTCCATGAAAAAAATTAAGGGAATGCATTAAACAATGGGAACAAGACCGGGAAAAATCCTCTAACTGGTTTGAATCCTGGTTTAACTTTTCTCCGTGGCTAACAACTTTAATTTCCAGACTTATGGGACCATTAATAATCTTGCTCTTGCTAGTAACTTTAGGACTGTGCCTTTTCAACAAACTCCTTAACTTGATCCGGTCCCACATACAAGAGGTCAAGTTACTGGTTCTCCATTCTCAATATGACCAAATTCCACTAGAAGATTTGGAACACTTAAGTTGGTGACCAGATCTTGGCCCTTAAGCAAAGATTCACTTTTAAGGAACCCCCTTAAAACCAGTGGGGAGTGAAGTAATGCCCTCTTTCTAAGAGCAGTGCCGACACCACTTAAGATAGCCACTCCATTGTGTGAAAGTTAGGCAG
>NW_007800878.1:0-1202 GCF_000696425.1 Galeopterus variegatus | reverse complement strand
TGCAATATATATGTTTCTGTTCCTGACTTATTGCACTTAACATAATGTTCCCCAGGATCATCCATGTTGAACAAAGCTGGAGGCATCACATGACTTGGCTTCAAAATACACTACAAAGCTATAGTAGCCAAAACAGCATGGTACTGGTGTAAAAGCAAACACATGGACCAATGGAACTGAATAGAGAACCCAGAAATCAACCCACATATCTACAGGCAACTGATTTTGGACAATACTGCCGAGAACATAAGTTGGGGAAAGGACAGAATTTTTACTTAATGCTGCTGGGAAAACTGGATATTTATGAGGAGTCTTCAACAAGTTCATGGTAAGCTTTGTATTGTCTTTTAACTCTATTTCTTCACAAACTTTTTAGAGTACCCTTATATATGCAGAAGAATGAAAGTAGAACTTTTATCTGTCACCATATACAGAAATTAACTTGAAATAGAAAAAAGACTTAAATTTTAGAGTTGAGACCATAAAACTATTAGAAGTAAGCAGGAGAAATACTTTAGGACATGGGTCTGGGCAAAGATTTTGTAAAGAAAAATTCAAAAGCGTAGGCAACAAAAGAAAAAATAGACAAATGGGACTACATCAAACTCAAAACCTCTTTTGGATCTTTGACTAGTCCCTTGCCTATTCCAACAATATTGGTTGCTTATGGAACTGTGACCTTCTCCTGCATCACTGCCACCAGTCCATTGCTATTGATTCTGAAAATGCCCCTTGGGATAAGGATTTTATGCAGAGCTTCAAATAAAGTCAAACCACTTCATCCATTGGCAGCAAAGCTGCTGGACTTCAGGGATATCCTACTGTGAAGTTGGGTGGGATAGTAGCATCCCCAAACAAAACACTGCAGACCCTGCACATCTTACGAAAGGTCAGTAGATTTTATTGAGTCAACAGTTTATTTTAAGGTTTGTTGTCTGACTGTAGTTGATTTTTAGAATTAGCAAATGGTTGTCTTTGAAAATTTCATAATTTTGTGAAATTAGAGTTAGTGTCTTTTTACCAGAGGAGAGAATTTCCTGGGCTTCTTATTCAATCATTCCAAAACCCCTACACCACCAGGCTTTGGGTTTTGCACACTGAAGTGGCTCACCTACACCATGCCATTGTTAGATTTTGGATAAGAAAGTGCAGATCTCCTATGCTACAAACATTCTGTCTGTTGCTGGTAGATAGTTTGGTAT
>NW_007800877.1:0-1202 GCF_000696425.1 Galeopterus variegatus | reverse complement strand
AATTGACAAATTTGTAAGCAACCAAGAGGTCTTTTAGTAAGTGAATGGATAAATAAACTATGGCATAGCTATACAATGGCCTGCTATTCAGTGCTAAAAGAAAATCAACTATCAAGCTATGAACAAACATGGTAAAAACTTGAATCCATATTACTAAATGAAAGAAGCCGATCTGAAAATGCTGCATACTATATTATTCCAACTGCATGACATTCTGAAAGCAGCAAAACTGTAGAGACTGTAAAAACATAGTGGTTTTCCAAGGTTAAGAGGGTGGAAGAAAGTAAATAGTTGAAGCACAGATGATTTTTAGTGCAGTGAAAATACTCTGTATGATAACATAATGGTGGATACAGATCATTATACATTTGTCCAAACCTGTAGAATGTGCAACACCAAAAATGAATCTTGATGTAAACTATGGACTTGGGATGATACTGTGTCAATATGGGTTCATCATTTGAAATAAATGTACCACTTTGGTGGGGGATGTTGATAATGGGAAAGGCTATGAATGTGTCAAGGCATGAGGTATATGAGATATCTCTGTACCTTCATTTCAATTTTTCTGTGAACCTAAAATTACTCTAAAAAATAAGGTCTTTAAAAAATATGTATTTAATGTAAAGAAATTAAGAAGGAAAGAGAGAGGACAAAAAATATGAGATCTATAGAAAGAAAAGCAAAACCACAGATATAAATCTAATGATATCCATAATATTATTAAATGCAAATAAATTAAACAATCTAATCAGAAGGCAGAGATTGTGAAACTGGATTAAAATGGAATATTGAATTATATGGAGTCTCCAGGAGACACATCTTAGAGTCAAAGGTATATGAAAATGGAAATTATGAATTTACAATTCAAGGGGAAGAAATAACACATAAAAAATATGCACCTCACTAGAGAAACACATAAAGCAAAAACACACGTTTGAATGAGGAAGTAGTTCAGCAATAGTAGTTGAAGACTCAAGTACCTTACTTTGAATGCTGGTAGATGAGAGAGAAGGCGAACAGTTTTATAGAAGACTTGACAACACTGTAAATCCTAAGCAATCCTAACAGACATGTAGAACTCTTCACCCAATCACACCAGAATACACATTTAGGCACACATAGAGCATCTGCAGGAAAAATCATATGCTAAGCCCTAAAACAAGTTTCAATAAAATTTAAGAAAATTGAAACCATGTAAG
>NW_007800876.1:0-1202 GCF_000696425.1 Galeopterus variegatus | reverse complement strand
TCATCTAGTGTCTTGTACATTTCTCCGGCATGACATATCACAATTGTCAGAGTGTCTGCTCCAGGAGGCTGTTGACAGGACGGCTGCATTTTCAAGGCTTGGTGAAGGCTTTGCCGATGCACGTGGATGGACAAGAGCAGCCCCGAAGACGACAGTGGGACGCTGGGCGAACTCGGCCTGCCTTAGGCCGAGCCGGGATTTAAGGCTGTGGCTCTTTCACATTCTCTTCCATCTTCCAGGCGCATCTATTATGTGGTCATTATAATAATCCCATGAGATAAGTACTAGCATCCTCCTTTACAAAGACAGCAACTAAGACCCAACAACGGAAAATGACTTGCCCAGGTTGGAAAGTGGCAGAGTCAGGAGTTGTAAGCAGGTCTGTGTCACTTTTTACAGTTTCAGGCTGCACATTTCTTAATCCCCATACCATCCTGTCACAGGAATAAATGAAAAGCGAAAGCTGTCTTAGCCTATTTTTGTGTTGCTATAACAGAATACCCGAGATTGGGTAGTTTATAAAGAAAAGAAGTTTACTTGGCTCACAATTCTGGGACAGCTGCATCTGGCATGGGCCCTATGCTGCTTCCACTCCTGGCAGAAAGAGGCAGGGCAGCCAGCTGTGCTAGGGGGTCACATGGCGAGGGAGGGAAGGGGTGCCCGGCTCCTGTTAACAACCAGCTCTCACAGGCACTAACAGCACTCACGCCCCCTCCTCCAGAGGGAGGGCACTAATCTGTCCACGAAGGATCCACCCCATGCCCGAACCCCTCCCACTGGTCCCTACCTCCCAACATTGCCACCCTGGGCATCAGATTTCAACATGAACTTTGCGGAATGAATATATCCAAACCGTATCAAAAGCCAAATAGTGCTCTGTGCTCCAGCTCCTAACAAGGGACTTTGTGTGCAGTAGGTTCTCAATATGTATTTTTTTATTTAAATGCTCCCAAAAGGAGCTGACAAAACTTTGCTAAGGGCTGGCCCTATCTAGTCCTCTCGTTTTGCTAACCAAATCCGGAAGCATAGCCAGACAGTGGAAGAATGATTTAGCCTCATGGTCATCCAAAAAGTGCCCATGAAATTGGCAGGTTCCCAAGGGACACTGTTTTGTTTGATGCACCATATGGAAGACCCACAAAGGAACTGAATTATTGCTTTGTTTTTAGCTTTTGCTTTTTTACATCCCAATAGCAACCTCA
>NW_007800875.1:0-1202 GCF_000696425.1 Galeopterus variegatus | reverse complement strand
TAAATTCACCCCATGCGGAACATCCATCTTCTACATACATACATAAGGGCCGAGCCCGTGGCGCACTCAGGAGAGTGCGGGGCTGGGAGTGCAGCAGCGCTCCCACCGCGGGTTCGGATCCTATATAGGGATGACCTGTGTGCTCACAGCGCTCACTGGCTGAGTGCGGTGCGGCCGGTCTCAAAAAGGACAAAAAAAAAAAAAATACATACGTACATAAGAGTAAAATGGAGGGGTATTACAAAGAGGTTTTCTGGAAGGTAATACATATGGGACAGCAGTTTTGTGTACCCTCATCTTCCTATTAGTGAAGGGATATGCTTTTCCTTTTCTCAGGACAAGTGATTAGAGACAAAAGGAAAACACTCATAGAAACAGAGTTGTCTACAATAGGGGAGACTAGTAACTCACACCAAGGCCGGATTCTGATCCAAATAAATTACTAAGACTACTTCTGCCGGAGCAAAGTGCAAGAAAATTCTGTGGGTATACATAAGAATGCTTCCTCCTTACCTTAAAAAGCCTGAAGGTATTATCACTAGCTGACACATCTGGGGATGGCTGAGAAACCAGAGATTTTTGAGATTTTGGAAGGACAAGGGTGGTGTGTGTGTGCGTGTGTGTGTGTGTGTGTGTGTGTGTGTGTGTGTCTTCTCCTGTAGGCTCAATAGACGTGATTGAGTTGTATTGAAAGAACTCTAGGCATTGAGGTGAGGGCACATTGGGAAGAGGAGACTGGGCAGTTGAAGGAGGTTAGCCATGCATCTTCCATATCAGAACTGTTGAGAGTGAGGGCTACTGTGAATAGTCTCCAAGAATCCTGCAACACACACTCATAAAGACCCAACATTTGGATTTCTGACTCAGTAGTCACCAGAGGATTATAACCAACATCAACCAAGTAAAAGTAAATAGATTCTGCTCATTTCCTTCTAATCCCCTTTCCTCCTCTACCTTACCTCACAAAGTCTGCTGAGTGCTGAGAGACTGTGATAAAACCTTTCTTTCCCTCTGTTGGTTTCCAAACATTTGGTCAATCTTGAACTGAGGTAGGGGCCAAAGTTTGAATTGCATGAGAGATTAGTTTTGACTTAGATTATACTAGACTTCCTAATCCTGAAGAATGACACTCTTCCAATATTCAGAAGTTAACAGAAAAGCAATTTATCTCTCAAAGATATCATCTAGGAGAAGGGAATAGA
>NW_007800874.1:0-1202 GCF_000696425.1 Galeopterus variegatus | reverse complement strand
GGGACACAGAAGAAATCATAAGGGAAATTAGAAAATATCTTGAGACAAATGAAAATGAAACTACACATACCAAAACATATGGGGTAAAGCAAAAACAATACTGAGAGAAATTCATAGCTGTACAAGTAAGAGCATACATTAAAACAGAAGAAAAACATAAAATCGACCACCTAAATTAACACCTTAAGGACTAGGAAAAAAAGAACTAGCTGAGCCCAAAGCTAGCAGAAGGAATGAAATAATAAAGATTAGATTAGAGATAAACAAAATAGGGAATACAAAAACAAAAGAAAAAATAGAGCCATGAGTTAGTTTTTTTGAAAAGATTGACAAAACTGAAATACTTTTAGCTACATGTTTTAATTGCATACAAAACAAAGCTGGAGGCATCACACTTCCTGATTCCAAAATGTATTACAAATCTAAGTAAAATCAGAAATGAAAGAGGTCTGGGACATTACAAACAATTTAACAAAAATAAAAAGGGTTATAAGAAAGTCCTATGAGTAACCATATGCCAACATATTGGATAACCTAGAAAATGGACAAATTCCTTGAAATATACAACCTAATAAGACTGAATCACGAAGAGAAAATGTGAACAGACCAATAACTAGTAACGAGACTGAATCAGTAATCAAAAACCCCCAATAAAGAAAAACTCTGAACCTTCACTGGTGAAGTCTATCAAAACATTTAAAGAAGAATTAACAGCAATCACCCTCGAACTCATCCAAAATATTAAAGAAAATGAAATACTTCTAAACTCATTTTACAAAAACAGCATTATCCTGATACCAAAACCAGACAAGGACACTACAAGAAAAGAAAATCTCAGGATAATATTTCTAATGAACATAGATGCAAAAATGCTCAAAAAAATACTAGCAAACAAAATTCAACAGCACATTAAAGGGATCATACATAGTGATCAGGTCGGATTTATCCCTGGGATTCCAAGATGGTAAAACACATGTTAAGCAATATATGTGATATATCACATTAACAGAATGAAGCAGAAAGATTATATATCATCTAAATAGATAAAGAAGAGCATTTGACAAAAATAAACATCCTTTCATGATAAAAACTCAATAAATTAAATATAGAAGAATTGTACCTCAAAATAATAAAAGCCATAAGAAGGTACTTCAAATAGTTCATGGAAAAACAGAGTTAAAGGGTAACACAAATCTTTCTGT
>NW_007800873.1:0-1202 GCF_000696425.1 Galeopterus variegatus | reverse complement strand
GTGGTGTTTGATAGTGGGAGAGTCCTTATCTTCTGCGTGCCATTAGCAAGGGCATTGTTTCCCCTTATACAACGTTAAAAATGATGTCAAACTGAAAATTAATAACTTTTATTGAATTCATCAGAGATCTGAAATAAAAGGGAAAATAATTTGCTTGAAACTTGGAGAGAGACAGTATAATGCAGAAGTGTTTGTTTACTATGTAGGGAGACTTGGGTTCTATTTCTCCCTGCAGGCATACTAGAAGCCTAGAATAAGGAAAGGTGTGCTCATGTCTAAGCATCATATGCTGAGCTTGCAACAAAAAGTTATGAAGCATAGCAAGAGGCAAAAAATTAAAAAGCAATCTGAAGAGACAAAATAATCATTAGAATCTGTATTGATGTAGCATAAATGCTGGAAATACCAGATGTGGTATTATTAATAATGTGGTATTATTAATAATGGTCTTAATAAGTGGTAATATATTATTAATAAGTTTTATGAAGTGAGTGTTTGTGTCCCTACAAAATTCATATGTTGAAACCCTATCCCCCAAAATGATGGTATTTGGAGGTGGAGCATTGGGAGCTGATTAGGTTTGGGTGAGGTCATGAAGGTGCAGCCCCATGATGGGGTTGAAGTCCTCTCTCTCTCTCCCTCCCCCACCATATGAGGAAACAACCAGAAGGGAGCTGTCTACTAGCCAGGAAGAGAGTCCCCACCAGGAATCAAATCTGCAAGCACCTTGATCTTGGACTCTTAGACTTCCCAGACTCCAGATCTGTGAGAAATAAATACCTGTTTCTTAAGTCTCTCAGCCTATGATATTTTGTTGTAATGGCCGAGCAAAGACAATAAGTCAAAGCCTCTAATGAAAAGGTAGAGAATATGCAATATCAGATAGATAATTTCAGAAGAAAGATGGGATCAAAGAGAAATAATCACATGGAAATGCTAGAAACAAAAAACATTGTACTGGAGATGAAGAATTATTTTGTCACACTCAAAGCGGAAACAAAAATATCCAAGACAAAATCAATAATCTTAGAAAGATCAGTTGAAGGGCCAGCCCCGTGGCACACTCGGGAGAGTGCAGTGCTGGGAGCGCAGCGGCGCTTCCGCCACGGGTTCGGATCCTATATAGGACTGGCCGGTGCGTTCACTGGCTGAGTGCGGTGCGGGCGACACCAAGCCAAGGGTTGTGATCCCCTTACCGGTCA
>NW_007800872.1:0-1202 GCF_000696425.1 Galeopterus variegatus | reverse complement strand
GTAAATATTTGGTGTTGCTTTGCAGTCATTCCTGTAATGATGGATATCTTATTTACCTCCAACTGATCTCTTTTCGTGCCTTCCTGTGTGCATAGTAACTTTTCATTTATTGTCAAATCATGGCATAAAAGACTTTTTAAATGGCAATTAAACTCTATATGTGCTGTAACAACAAAGCACATACGCTTAATTCTATTTTCAGGTTGTTTTGGTGCTGGCCAGTACAAGTATTGAACCCTGGACCTTAGTGTTATCAGCAAAGTGTTCTAACCAACTGAGCTCACCAGCCAGCTCTTGTAATTCTACTGAAGGGAAGAATAATATGCAGCTATGGATAAATCTATCCACATATAAGCAATGCAACCGTTACTGAACTATGGAGATCCATCCCTTTGAGAGCACAAACCATGTAGACCAGGGTAGAAGGAAAAGCCTTTACCACTTGCAAGTAAGGAGAACACTGGGAATTGCTCCCAAAGCAGTGTGTCCTCAAACAAGGGAAAAGGGTCATTATATACAGCCAAAGTTCTCACCTAACTTCCTGCCCAAGTTCTCATTGAGGTCTTCTCATATACGTAAAGGACACAAGCTTATTCGATTTGGATTTGTTGACTATGAGACATAGTTAATTGGTCACTTCTGAATCCAAATTTGCATTTAGACCTGAGAAGGAATGTGACCTTTGGGCAACAGTGGAACCTAAGGAAGTTGTCACAGGGGCTAAACCTTGAGATCTTGGCTAATACAAGTTACAGTCCATATAGGTAGCAAATCGACACTTGCCAGTGGTGGCTGACCCATGACATAAAACAGGGACAGATAGGTGTAGAAGTCCAGGCTCCTCCTTGAGCAAAGATTTTAGGATTAAAATGAGGCAAGTTTATCTCTGGGGCACATATTTCACTTTCAGCTGGTATATTTGAGAATAGTAGAGTATTTTGTGGTTCATGACTTCCTGCCACCTCCTGCAACAACAGAAACTAACAACAAAGTGTCATGGCTGGTTCACTTCCTGTTTCAAAGTTTTTAGTGGTGAAGAGCACCTGAGCATTTAGGAGACTCTGGACCCTAGGTTACACAACTGAATCACAACTGCTACCTGGCCCAAAATGATTGTAAGAGGGTATCAATTGTAATTGACTCATTTTTATAGCTGAGTAGTATTCCATTGTGTAGATATACCACATTTTCCATATCCACTC
>NW_007800871.1:0-1202 GCF_000696425.1 Galeopterus variegatus | reverse complement strand
TGGCAATCTGGCTCCAGAGTCCATACTCTTAACCATTATTCTGTGCTGCCTCATATTAATTAAAGTTTTCTTGGCCTAATCAGACTCTCCATTTTCCTCCCGGGTTATTAATTTTTGAGAAGCTAGAGGTAAGAAGAAAATGGAAGAAGAGAGGGCTGATATTTTCATGCTAGATGCCGGGCTCCACAGATGATAGTTAACTCATTTAATTCCAGAACAATGCTATGAGGGATTCTTATCTGCACTGTAGATGTGACACCACAGAGGCTCAGAGAGGTTAAGTGTCTTCACGGACACCACACAGCCAGCAAGGTGCAGTGCTGGAATGTGTGCTCAGCTTTTGTGGGCCCCACAGCCCATCCCTCCCACTACCTTCTGCTGGTCATCTGCTGCAGTGAGCTAACCTTGCACCAGCTTCCAAGAGCTCAGAATTTGTTTCCTGTCTTCTGGTCTCTCAGTCACTCCCCGTCCTGGGTTGTCTTTCTAGTTCATCCTACTTTTTAGTCAGGATAATAAAGGTTCAATATTTTGAAGCTGTATGAAACCCAGCCAAAAAAAAAAAAAGTTTCAAATACTCTAAGTGTTCAATCAAAATATGGCCTGATAAATATCTAAGTATGTATAATATGCTTTTTTTTTTGACTCTTGGAATGCCAATATTAGCTATTCATGGATTCACCTGTTAGATGGCAATTAAGTCGTCTCCAAGCTCTTTCCTTTTTATAATGCTAGAGAGACTAGAAAATAGAGATTTCAATATGCATCTCAGGTCTAAGTTATTCGTGCATGTGTGAGAGTGACGGCCCAGGCGTCCTTACTCTGGTCCAGGGAATCTCAGCTCACACCTAACCCTGAATGGGCATCTTGCAGATTCCTTAACTAGGGAATCTGGTGTGCTTGTAGGAGACTCCATCCCCACCACTGGAAAGTCCACCCAAAGAGGTGCAGAACAGCACTGTCACGTGCAAAGGAGAGCCTGGAAAGCTTTGGTGATCCTCCAGCAACCAGCAGGTCCTCCAACATGCTTTCTTTAACAGAACAGGCCTCATTAAGGGTTAAAATTAATGTCTTAAATCAATGTTTTAAATCCATCACCAAATTAAAGCACATTAATATGAGAAAAACAACAAAAGCTTTAATCTACATTGTACTTTGCAGCTTATGAGTGTTTTCTGAGATCTTATTTTAATTTTGACACTGAC
>NW_007800870.1:0-1202 GCF_000696425.1 Galeopterus variegatus | reverse complement strand
CCAGGGGCCTCCCTGGGACGCTCCCCCCACCCCTCCTTCCCCCTTTCCTGGCTCCCTGACCACGCTGCTCAGTAACTCCCTTGAATCTCTCAGATCCAACTTGTACCTATCAGGGGCATCTGGGCTGTCCACACTCACCCCACACTGGACCTCTTCACCCTCCTGCCAGCCCCAAGGGACAGCATCCACCTGTGTCCAGGCCCCTTCCTGGACTAAGGACACCGCTGGAACCCAGGTCTCTCTCCTAGGCTCAGGTTCCTCACATGAGCCACAGACAGCACACAGACACATGGATGGTCCCACAGACACTTCCCCCTGTCAACGCCCCCAATTAATTCCACATCCACCATCCCCCCAGCCTGCCTCTCCTGCTGCTGTGTCCCACCCTACCGCAGAGCAGCCCCCAGGCCCTGTCACCGTGGGCTGAAACACCTGAATCACCTAGTCTCCTCCTCTCCCTGGCTCAACATCTAATCAATCATCAGATCTTGGCACTGGACCCAGGAATTCTGGAATCCAAGCTCTCTCCTGGACCCCACTATAAGGGGCCTCTTCAGTGACAGCCTGAGTTCCTGAAAGTTCCATCATGGCTCACGGGCATCTCGACGACTTCCTCCATCTAACATCCTGCATCGACGGGCCTTTCTAAACTGCACATCCAGTTGAGCCTCATCCCTCCTGATCCCTCCTGTCCTGGAACATTCGATGCACCCCACCTCACCACAACTCCCCACCCCCCCGCCGGAGCAAAGCACTAGCTCCTTGGCAGGGCTCACGGGGAGGACCCCTGCATTCTCCAGCACCCTGACTTCTGTGCCGTACCTGCACACTCATACTGCCTGCCTCCTGCCCAGGAGGTCTCTTCTAACAATGCCCTTTATGCTAAGTACCTCCTTTGGGGTCCCAGAGAAGCAGGTGCAGGCCTCACTTCTAGCACAATTACCTGCTCCTGCCTCTGCCTCCCGAGTAGACCTGACAACCTTTGGATTCAGGCACGGGGTTTCCAGTAAAGGCTCACAGAGCCGAAGGGAACTACAGCACGTGCTTGGACACGTGGCTGCCCAGAAACCCCTTTCCATCCCTTCCAGGAAACAAGGAAGTGTCAGGACGCATTCCAAAGTGAGAGGCAGTGATGAGAGGGAAAGTATTCCTGACAAAAAGCTTCCCAAACAGAAAGAAAATAATTTGTCAGGAAATATGCC
>NW_007800869.1:0-1202 GCF_000696425.1 Galeopterus variegatus | reverse complement strand
CTTCTCAGGGCAGAGATATGTTAAAAACAGTGCTGTGGTATTAATTACCTGAAAGCTTTGAGTAGCCATTCTAAAGATGGAGGGAAGAGGGAAGAATCACGAGAGGGGTGAGAGTGACAGAAACAGGTTTTAAGGATTTGGGGTTAACAGAGTCAAAGAAATATAATAAACAGTTCTCTTGTTTGTTCTACCGCCTGTTTATACATTCCCCTCAGTCTTAACTTTACAGAAACATGCTTGATCTAGACTAGCATGTTTGTCAAACAAGAAAAAAGGAAAACATAGAAATGAAATGAAATATTAAGCCCTGAAATTTCAAGGCCAGAAAAAATATTTCTTCTCTGCACATGAAACATAGTTATCAAAACTGAGGCATGTGCAATAACTTAGATAAATGTGAAAATCTTGTAGGGTAGAACATTTAGCCAAGAAAACATGTTTTGTGAAAATCTATTTTGGAAAACGTATTTTTAGTCACACCATACTTTCCAGCCATCCTACAAAAGAAAAAGAAAAAAAACACTAAAAACTCAATTTACTGAGACATATATGAGTTCTCTTAAATATCTCTAACTCTCAATGCTTATATGTTATATATCTCCACTGGGTGTAATCTTTCTGTGTAATAGCCACTTTCAGAAATATTTATGATGTTAATCACATCAACAGCCCAAAATACAATTGTGCTTTCAAGACATTCAAAGAAATGATGAGAATCTCAAAGAGACATAACAGATTGTTGAATTCTCCTAGTCAGGGAGCTCCAAACAATGGAAAAGCAAAAGCATGGATAAGAGGTAACTTCAATCCATGCCTTTGAAAGTGTGGTTTTGTGAGAATACTACTTTCCAAAGTCATTTTGCATACTCAGAGACAAAGCGGGGACAACAATCATACGTGGATACAGTATAATGTGTAATTGGAAAATTTTCCACATACCATCAAGGGAAAATTGTTACTTAATTTTTGCTGAACTATTTACAATCTATTTCTTTGTACCTGCCTGCTTTTCTTCAGCCTTTTGCAAAAATAATATAAAGTGGGTTGTCTTACTACATATTAGGCTAATTTTTAT
Source organism: Galeopterus variegatus (assembly GCF_000696425.1). Lineage (NCBI taxonomy): Eukaryota > Metazoa > Chordata > Mammalia > Dermoptera > Cynocephalidae > Galeopterus > Galeopterus variegatus. The sequence goes on along the minus strand of NW_007800869.1, from coordinate 127 downwards.
TCTATCAAGAATTGCCTCCCAAACTGCCCAAATCCCCACATTTCAGTTTATTTTAATTGTGGATATTATGGGATGTTATAGAGTGGTCAGTGCTGGATAGGGGTGGTTAGAATTGAAGTTTTTTTTT
>NW_007800868.1:0-1202 GCF_000696425.1 Galeopterus variegatus | reverse complement strand
TTATAGAAATTTTTCCTTGTCAAAAGTTTGATCATGTCTCACACATAATAATATGAGAGTACCTCAAAAAATTCATGGAAAGATCCATGTGATCTTTTAATTACATTTTTCCAGGAACCTTTTGAAGTGCCCTCGTATGTACCGTGCAGTATTATAAAGTGAAGCTCATTAGCCTGACAGAATAAAATACTCATGATGTTTCTTTTTGGGCTTGACTTTTTGCTCACTGAAGATTATGGCCAGTGTTAATTGTTTCTTAAGCACTTTCCCTCTTCACTTTTTAATATAAATTTAACTTCTAACATGTTTTATAGTTAATATTGTACTTTCTTCCTTTAGCGACATTCAAATGCATCACAGTCACTTTGTGAAATTGTTCGCCTGAGCAGAGACCAGATGTTACAAATTCAGAACAGTACAGAACCAGATCCCCTGCTTGCCACTCTAGAAAAGTATGTTTATGTTTAAAACTCTGTTCTCATTATTTTTTTATATTGATGCCACATGATGTGTTAACCATCGTGAGTTTGGTAAGTGTTCCTTGTGTGGGAATCATGTCCCTGGAAAATAAACTTGGGTTGGTGAAAAGATAGGAAAACCTGCTTCTCTTATTCAGCCATTTGTAATGTACAGTGAAGATCAACAGGGTAAGAAGGTAGATGAATGACATTTACATGTAGAATTTGAACTTTTCAAATACTTGTAAACTCGAATTCTGTAGAGCCATCATAAGATGTGATAGTCACATCATCACTGTAGTCACTGCCTCCAAGGGTCTTTTGATGGAGAATGGTCTTGTGTATGTACTAATTTGACCCATTCTAGTTAGTGATTTTCATCAGAAGATCTTCTTAGGGTTTACTTTATCTTTTCATCCAACAAAGGACAATCTGAACGATTATCTCATGTTTAGGTGAAGACAGCTTGGGGATAGGATGCTATTTTTTCTAGATTCACACATTTTCAGAAAGAATGTTTACTGTCAACATGGGCATGTATTTGACCTGCATCCGAACAGCTCAGATTTATTTTAGTAGAGAAAATTCAGGCGTTTCTCCACTTTGTATGAATAATTGGAGAGTGTACATACGGTTAACATTAAGTAAAAATGGCAGTTTGCTTATTTACTCCTGTTGGTTTTTTTAATGATTTTGTCAATCCTTTTTTTTTTTTTTTTTTTTTTTTCCCTTTTTTTTTTTTTT